>NW_026690686.1:0-6083 GCF_015227805.2 Hirundo rustica | reverse complement strand
CGTAGCAATTAGTATAAAAGATAAGGACAACACAGCCCGGGTGGAGACGTGAGAAATCCATGCAGCTGCAAACATCTTGGTGGACTCTGAGAGATAAGAAAGAATAGACGAAGTATGCAACCTTGAAAAATCTAAACCTGAAGACTCCGTCTCTTCCTTCAGTTTGGCTCAGAGCTGTGCAGGGGGGCAAAGGACCCTGAAACCACCTGAAAAACAGGGAAAGCCCCCGACAACTGGACAGTGGTCAGGCAGAAAGGGACACAAAGGGACAGATGGACTGCAGGCTGGACATGAGCCACCAGTGTTCCCAGGTGGCCAAGAAGGCCAATGGCACTTGTCCTGGATCAGTAACAGTGTGGCCAGCAGGAGCAGGGCAGTGATTATTCCCTTGTGCTCAGCACTAGTTGGGGCAGCACCTCAAGTGCTGCGTCCAGTTCTGGGCCCAGAATTTAGGAATGACATGGAGGGGCTGGAGCGTGTCCAGAGAAGGGCAACAAGGCTGGTGAGGGGTCTGGAACACAAGTCCTGTGAGGGGCGGCTGAGGGAGCTGGGATTGTTTATCCTGGAGAAGAGGAGGCTCAAGGGAGACAAGGCAGTGTCAGGGCCCAGGTTAGACTTGATGATGTCCAAGGTCTTTTCCAACCTGGCTGATTCTGTGATTCTCTGAAACCACCCTTGCAGCAGTTGCAGGATGAGCCCTGGGCCTCCTCTCCAGAAGGTCCAGCAGCCCAGGTGCCTCAGCTTCTCCTCACAGCCCCAAAGCCCATCCTGTCAGTCCTGCAGAGCCTCTGCAGCTCCTCCTCCTTGCCCAGAACAGGGAGCCCCACAGCCAGACACAGCAGCCCAGATGTGCCCCCCTGGCCTGTGGTGCCTGTGGCAAGGGAGCAGCATGAGGCACTGCAGGAGCCTGCAGACAATTCCTGAAGCACTTGGAGGATGATCCTGCTCCCCAAGGGACGTTCCCATGGTGCCAGGAACTCAGGAACTGAAATGGGGAGTGGGGCCAGAGAGGAAAGGGCAACCAGGGGTGGGCTGTTTACAGGGGAGGGAAAAGGTGTGGGCAATTGGAAGAAATTTGTAGCAGGAATGGGAAAGAAAGCCCAGGATAAGCAAAGGAAATGCTCAGGGCAGTTTGGGGGTGGCTGCCAGGCAGCCCTGGCTCTGAGCAACAATGTCTGCAGTGGCACAGGAAACTCACAGCTCATGGGAACAAACTTTCTGGCTGACTTCAGAGGCCACCACAAACCTGAGTGGTTTCCCTGCTGTCCTCCAGCCCTTCCTGGCCCCAGGGGCTGATGGCATTTGTGCTCCCTCAGGTTCATCTCTCCACACCAACACCATGGGGGTGCTGACGCCTGCTCTGGGCAGTGCAAACAGGGGCTCCTGAGCCAGCGCTGCTGTGTCTGTGCCTGCAAGGATGCGGCACCTGTGTGAGCTGGGGGAGATCCAGGGCTGCAGAGGGGGGATGTTGTTGGCAGGTGCATGAGGATGCTCTGGGACGCTGCCCTGGGGTGTCCAGCGCAGTGGGGATGGATCAGCCCCTGCTCTGCTGCTCCTTCCCATCTCCCCCAGGGACCTTGCAGAGCCCCAGCCATGCTGTTTGCCCCCAGCCTGTCCACGGCCACCCTGGGGCTGCTCACGGGGCTTATTTCTGCTGAGCTTTGGCCTGGGCGTGTTCTGGAGAGAGCCTGGGCAAGGAGCCTGGAGCCCCCAGGCCCTGCCCTGAGGCATCAGCGCTGCCCCAGCAGTGCCCATGGCCTGTCCCTGCTGCAGCCCCGGCACTGCCACCCCCAGCACTGTGCCCGGCCCCGAGAGCACTCAGGCCCCACAGCAACACCAGGGCCAGGAGGGCAACGGGGCAGGGGCAAGGGAGCAGCACTGGCAACACCAAGTGCTGCTGCTCCTGGGCACAGCTGCTGTGCCAGCACTGATCTGCCCCAGCTCTGTGAGCAGACATTGCTGCTGCAACTCCAGAGAAGGGAACAAAAGGGGGATCTCTGCAAAAAACTTGGCTGGGGGATCCTTGAGTTCCTTTAAAGCTACCAGAATTGCAGCCCCTCATTCACACAGTCTTTGGCCACAGGGAAGGTGGAGAGAAACTAAATGAGAATGGCACAAACAATGACATTTCTTGTTGTCTTGGTTTTGAAAGACAGTTTGCTAGGGAAAGCTAGAGCTTCCCTTGGAATCGAGAATGTCAACTCCCTTCCTACCAAATTATTATCATTTTGCAATTAGGGGCTTTTAAGTAAAGATTGGAATAGGAGTAACAGTTCTTTACTAGGAATATTAAAAAAGAAGAAAATACAAATGTAGTAATACAGAAAACACAAGTAAGCAAGCAAACAAAAATCCTGGAAAAACCTTCATAGAGTCAGGGATATGACCTGATATCCTGTGTGTCAACGTTTTGGAAGTAGTCCAAATAAATCCTGTTGGAGTAACAGATGTGGTTCTGTGGAGTAGAGATGATCCTGCAGACAGTGCAGTGGCAGTGAGATAGGTACAGTCTTCCTCCATGAGTCTAGTGGAATAAATAGATACTTGAGTCTCATTTCTTGAGTCTCATTTTTTATCTAGGTAGGAAGAGTTGGCTCCCCCCACACTGGTGGAGCATCTCACAATGGGATGATGGAATGTGTCATGTCATTGGTGGGCCTTAATGGCCCATTATCAGAAATGTCCCCCTGGAGGATGGATGGGTGGTGAAAGATTAGAAACACTGCCCATCTGGTTTTAACAGCAGGGCCATTATCAGAAGACATCCAGCCCCCTCAACCCTGGAGTTACAAGAGATAAGGAAAAAACATTTGCCCAATGGTTTTCAAAAGATGAAATAGAATACACTGTTTTTGATTACTTACCCTAAGACATTTGTGCAAAATATTTAAACAATAAAACAAAAAGAACCTCCAAAATGAAACCAACAAGAAGTATCAAAAATTACTTTTATTGCAAAGATTTGCAGATATTGCTCAGCAGTTTAATGTTCCTGAAACCATCCAGTCATCAGTCTCCACACTGCGGCCTTGAGCTCCTGGTTCCTCAGGCTGTAGATGAGGGGGTTCAGGGCTGGAGGCACCACCGAGTACAGAACTGACAGGGCCAGATCCAGAGATGGGGAGGAGATGGAAGAAGGCTTCAGGTAGGCAAACATGGCAGTGCTGAGGAACAGAGAGACCACAGCCAGGTGAGGGAGGCAGGTGGAAAAGGCTTTGTGCCGTCCCTGCTCAGAGGGGATCCTCAGCACAGCCCTGAAGATCTGCACATAGGAGAAAACAATGAACACAAAACAACCAAATACCAAACAGACACTAACAGCAATAAGACAGAGTTCTCTGAGATAGGATTTGGAGCAGGAGAGTTTGAGGACCTGTGGGATTTCACAGAAGAACTGGCCCAGGGCATTGCCATGGCACAGGGGCAAGGAAAATGTATTGGCCGTGTGCATCAGTGAATAGAGAAAGGCACTGGCCCAGGCAGCTGCTGCCATGTGGGCACAAGCTCTGCTGCCCAGGAGGGTCCCGTAGTGCAGAGGTTTGCAGATGGACACGTAGCGGTCGTAGCACATGATGGTCAGGAAGGAATACTCTGATCCAATGAAGAACAGAAAGAAAAAGAGCTGAGCAGCACATCCTGTGTAGGAGATGGTCCTGGTGTCCCAGAGGGAATTGTGCATGGCTTTGGGCACAGTGGTGAGGATGGAGCCCAGGTCGGTGAGGGCCAGGTTGAGCAGGAAGAAGAACATGGGCGTGTGCAGGTGGTGGCCGCAGGCTACGGCACTGATGATGAGGCCGTTGCCCAGGAGGGCAGCCAGGGAGATGCCCAGGAAGAGGCAGAAGTGCAGGAGCTGCAGCTGCCGCGTGTCTGCCAATGCCAGCAGGAGGAAGTGGCTGATGGAGCTGCTGTTGGACATTTGCTCCTACTGGACATGGAGATCCATAAAAAAGGAATCATGAAATGGTTCAGTTTGGAGAGGACTTTCAATATCCCAGCACAGCTTGGTGGCACTTTCCCCCCACTGCCTGCCCAGGGCTCTGCTGCCTGGAGCTGTCCCTGCCTGCAGCTGCTTCCCTGTGCCCAGGGCTGGGCCCTGCCAGTGCTGCCAGAGCCCAGCCCAGCCCTGGGGGCTCAGCTCTGCCCTGCAGAGCCCTCGCACCTCAGGCACTGCCCAGGGGCAGCTCTGGCTCTGCAGGCTCTGATGGCAACCTCAGAGCAACCCTGAGGAGGCTGGAAAAGTGACACTGGTGCTGCCTGCAAGAGACCCTCTACTGAATTCTGTCACTGCCTGGCTTAATGAGATCTGAGAGAAAATAGTTTGATTTTTCTCAACCTGAACTGAGAGATTAATATCTATGTGCAATTTTCCATCCAGGCAACACAGAGCAGTAGATTAAAAAAGCAGAATTTTCCCTTTTATGCAGGCCCTGACTTGCTGTGCTCCCTGTATAATCTACTTGGAAATATTCTGCAGTTAAATGTCATGCTGGGAGCAGTCCTGAACAATGCAGCATCCTCACCACACAAGGACAACACTTCCATGCCTTACCAGCTGTCTCCTTCCACCTAGATCTTGTCCCCCAGTGCTGTGAGCAGCTCCCAGGGCCGGCTGAGAGCTGTCCCTGGCAGGCAGCAGAGTCCCTGCCCCAGCACAGCACCCTGGGCTGCAGAACCCTGCTCTGCACGACAGCCCTGGGCACCCCTGGCTGCTCTGCACAAGAGATAATCAGAGAATGTACTCACAGAGTCTGTAGGCATTGGGATGTTGCAGCTTTAGGAGATCCCTGCAGGAGCTGCAGCTGCCTTGTCCTGCAGCCAGATGTTCCTGTGTCAAGGACAGGGAGTGATTCTCCCTCAGTCACTTCTCAGCTCCTTCCCAGCCCTGAGTGACTGAAGCTCTCTGTGCCTGTGTGCTGTGCCCGGGGTGGCTGCAGGCAGTGCCCCAGCCCTGCTGGGCTGGGAGAAGAGTTGCTCATCAAGAGAAATGTGTTTTTAAGCTCTTCTTGGTTGCCAGGAGCTGCCTCTGTGCCAGGAGCCTGGCCCAGCTCAGCAGCACACACACAGTACAAAGATTTTAATGACCCTCTTGGGGCTTTGGTGCTGTTTACACCAGACTCAGTCCCTCAGAGTGTGCTCAAAAAACTTCTCAAGAACTCAAAGTCAGATTCAAAGTCCAAAGTTTCTTCAACTCTTAATGGGTCCCACTGAGGGATACAACTCATAGGAAAGTGTCCCCAGGTTCTAGTTAAGCAGAACACTGCAAGCACTGTGGACTGGTGAGGACAAACAAGGAAAAGGTGTCTCTGGTGCTGAGCAAACCTGGATGTGTTTCAGGAATGCAAATGTCCAAGCCCTCAGCTCCAGCCCCTGGCAAGGCAGATCCTGTCCTTCCCTCCTTGCTCAGGGCTCTTCCCAGGGCACTGGCATGTGGGGATGTGCAATGCCAAGGGCAGGACCATGGGGCAGCCCCTGCCAGGCTGCTGAGCAGGGGCAAGGAGGCAATGAGGCTCCAGGACTGCAAGGGTCACTTGTGCCCTCCTGGCCTCAGGCCCAGGGCCGGCAGCCATGGCCAAAGTGCTGCAGGAGTTGGCTCTGTCAGGGCCTTTCAGCTGCTGCCCATCCCTGTGCCCTCTCCAGCCCAGGCTGTCCTACGGTGTCCATGCCCTGTGCCTCTGTCCCTGCAGGCTGTCGTCGTCTCCTGGCTGCTCCACCTCACTGGCCCCTTCCTCTGCTGACAGCTCTGCATCCTGTCTGCCTCTGCCTGGGCACACAGAGCCTTGGGCTGCTCCAGACTCCTTCTGGGGGATGTGTTGCACCACAGCCCTGCCCTGGGAGGGAAATTCCTTTCTCTTTGTGTTCAGTCTGGACTTCCACTGTTGCCCTATGCATTTTTTTTTTTTTTTTCTTTCTCTGGCTGTTCTCCATTATGTCAAAAGGATCTGCCATCTTTGAAACCACCCTTCAGGGTTCTTCTCCCCTATCCTCATTCTTCACTCCACTGAGCACAGAGCTCATTTTCTCTATATAATTGTCATTTGCTCGAGGCCATGGGAACCTGGAAAAGAAGAATGGTTCTTTTCCAT
>NW_026690685.1:0-6243 GCF_015227805.2 Hirundo rustica | reverse complement strand
CAACTCATTATGTACCACCCTCCATAGTTTGCTCATTTTCTTGGCTGTCTTATCATCATCTAATGTGAGCTCCCATAGCTTATCCCTAAATCGTCTCTATTCCACTAACTCATGAACAGTATGAGGGTTAATAAAAAACCCTTGAGAATAACCATATTCTAAAAGTTCAGGTAACTCTTTTTTTAAATTTAATCCCTTAATCTGGCGTTTCTGCAAGAATGCCATAAATAAATCATATGCCGCTTGCTTGTCCATAATTACGTCAGTGCTGTTGCAGCCTCTCCAGGTCTCGGCAGCACGTATCGGCTAAGCCCACCTCTGTGGTCGCTCAGGGCACGGAGCACTCCCAGGTTCTGTTGCTCTTAAGCCGTCTTTCTGCTTGCAGGACCCGAACCCTACGTTGTTCCCAGTCGTGGATCACGTCGGAATGGTCACCATTTGTCGGAAAACAACGGGAGACAAGCCACATCCGATGATGATCAACAAGTCTCAGCTTTATTTAGATTAATAGCAAATATATAGTGTTAATAATTAGTTCATACATATTACAAAACTATAGCTCATGATTGGCTTATGATATTTTGACGCATGTTCTTTCTGTAATCAGCCTTGCGGTTACAATTTTCTTAATCTAGCATTTTCAGTTCCTTAGCCTAGCATTTTTCAGCTTTTTTGTACTAACAACACCTTTGTTGTTGTATCATTCTAGTGCTCAAGGATATTATATCCTTGTTAATCATCACGTACACCACATAGACATAGTTACATTCCAACCGACTTAACAGTATCATGGCCCTTGCTGTGCAGCCATGCATCAGAAAAATTCTCCACAGAAAGATTCTCCACAACATCCAACCTAAACCTGCCCCGACTCAGCTCCAGCCCTTCCCTCCAGTCCTGTCCCTGGGCACCAGAGTGAAGAGGTTCCCACAGCGCCCAGCCAGGGACCCACTCCCAAGGCTGTTGTCAGGGCTGGGACCAGCTGGGATGCTCGGTTTCCACGGGCCGGGGTTTAGGAATGGGATTCCCCAATTTTGTGCTCCTGTAAAAACCCTGTCACTGCTTGATGCCCTCTGGTCTCCCATGGAAAGTACAAAAGGCAAAGATCCCAGGCTGGGATAAGAACAATTTACTGGGAACAGCAACAAGATAAGGAACAACTAGGAACAGAAAAAATATTGATAACAGAAGGGGTAAAACAAATTATATACAGGGAAAACTGTACAACAACACTTACTGGCTCTTCCCAGCCATGTATTTCCTCCAGCCTGGAAAGGACACCCTTCTCCTTGTTGGGGGAGAGAGAGAGTCCCCTTCCTGCCCCTGGCAATGACCTGAGATGGGATCAAATACAATGATGGGACCGTGGTCAGACCCTCATGTTCTTCAGTCCCACCTCACATCATTGCCACGGGCAGAGAAAGGGACAGGTGACTTCTGAGCGTGGGTCAGGGGAAATGTGGGTCACCAGGGCTCTGCACAAAGTGGGTCGTCAATAAGGATGAAGCTGGAGACACACAAAGCACTTCCTGCAATCGGGGCACTCGCAGGGCTTCCCTTATTGGTGGCTCTGTTGGTGTCTGGTCAAGTTATACCTGTGGCTGAAGCTCTTCCCACACTGGGGACACTCATAGGGCCTCTCCCCAGTGTGGATGCGCCGGTGCCTGATGAGGTGGGAGTTGTGCTTGAAGCCCTTCCTGCAGTCGGGGCAGTGGAAGGGCCTCTCCTCTCTGTGAATCCGCTGGTGCACGAGGAGAGTGGAGCTGGTCTGAAACCTCTTCCCACACTCAGGACACTCGTAGGGCCTCTCCCCAGTGTGGATCATTTGGTGGATGATCAGTTTGGACCTCTGGTTGAAGCCCTTCCCACATTCCCCACACTTGTATGGCCTTTCCTCAGCGTGGATATTCTGGTGGCAGATGAGGCTGTATCTGTGGCTGAAGCTCTTCCCACACTGCTCACACTCGTAGGGCCGTTCCCTGGTGTGGATCCTCTGGTGGCAGATCAGGCTGGATCAGGCTGAAGCTCATCCCACATTCCCCACACTCGTAGGGCCTCTCCCCAGTGTGGATCCGCTGGTGGCTGATCAGGAAGGCAGTTCCAGCTGAAGCTCTTCCCATACTCCAAGCACTTGTGGGGCTTCTCCCCATCATGAAGCTGCTCAGGCACCACCAGCTCTGAGCCCTGGCTGAAGCTCTGTCCACCTTCCTGGCACAGGGTGGGTCTTTCCTCCTCAGAGCACCCTGGGATGGGTTTGGAGTCCTTCTTCCTGCAGGATCTCCAAAGCTTTTCCTCCCTTTTGGATTCCTGCACCGTGGAGCTGCTCAAAACCTCTTCCACGAGGTTCTGCTGCGGGGATTTGTTCTCCCTGGTCTCCATCCTCAGCTCCTTGTCTGGGGGAGGATGGACAAGGAGAGAATGGGATTTGCCTCCATGCCACAGGGAAGGGGAAGGAGATTCCCCCAACACATCCCTGGCAGGACGGCGTCAGCAGCGGGGTTGTCCTGCAGCCGGGGGCCATGCTGGGCTGGGAGATGGAGCAGGAAGAGAGGGGGAAAGGGGCACTGACTTCCTCCTCACCTGCCTGGCTGTTCCGTGGCATCTTCCTCTTCCTCATGGCCTCCTCCTCCATCTCGCCAAGGTTTTGCAATGTGAGATCCTGGTTTGGGGAAAAAATACAATGTATGGGCACATTGGGTTAGGGGGTCCCTCCTGCCCAAGTCCATCTCTAGAAGTCACTGGGCATCTGGTGCCCATAAAAACCTCCAAAACACCAAGATTCAATCCATCAACATACACTAATGACCAAGATTCAGCAAAAACACCAAACCATGAGTTTCCCCTCTCTGGTTCCTCCACTTTGGGGTCCTAGAGGCCCCCCCATCTGGGTTGCTGCGAATCTAGTTTGTATTGGTGTTCCCCCTCTCTGGGCTGCTGTGGCTCCGGGGAATCCAGGAGGTTCTTCTTCTCTGGGATCACCAGTTTGGCATCACAGGCGTCCCACGGTCAGCTCTGTCTGGTGTCCCTCTTTCTGTGTCCTGGGGTATCCATGGGTCCCCCTTGTCCATGCTCCCAACATCTTCAGGCTTCTGGAGGACCCCCAGCTCTCGCACTGCCCATTTCTGCTCCCCCCATTCCCGGGTTTCCCTCCCAACGCTGCTGGTATCAGGCAATCCCCAGGTACCTCTGGGCTGACAATGCAGCCCCTGAGGCGGGCAGAGCCAGCCCCAGCACGGGGGGACCCTGCATCCTGCGCTCCCTCGGCAGCCGCTCCCAGCCCCGGGCACAGAGCTCCGTCAGCCCCCGCCGCCCCCTCCCCAGGGCCCCCCGGGGACCCCCGCAGCCGGGGCTGGCTCTGAGCGAGGCGGCCCCCGAGCCCGGCTGCGTGGCCAGGGGGGCACGGGGAGCCCGGGGCCTCTGTGCCAACGCTTCCCCGGCTCTCCCTCAGCCTTTGCCCGGCCCTCCCTCAGCCTTTGCCCGGCCCGGCCCGGCCCCCCGAGCCCCGCCAGGCCCCGCACGGCCACGGCCGGCCCGGGCCGCTCCCCTCGGAGCCCGGCCACACGGAGCCGCCTGCGCCGGGGGCCCACGGGCCGCCGAGCGCTCCCCGGGCCGCCCGGGCCTCGGCCCCGAGCACAGAGCTCTGCCCGGGGGGCTCCCGGCCCAAGGCGGCGGCTCCGGGCCCCGGCGGCGGCTCCCGGCTCCCACAGCCCGCCCGGGGCCGCCCCGCCCGTGCCGGGGCTGCGCCAGCGCTCCCTGCACCCGTGGGGCTTCAAACACATGGGGCATGGCAAAGATAAAACATTCCCCCCATCCTCCCCAAGAAACACTAAAATCCCTACCAGCCATCACCTCCCCCCACCAAAAAAAAAAAAAAAAAAAAAACCCACAAAAAAACACCAACCAAAAAAACCTCCAAAAAACAAAATCACAAACCAACCACTTCCACCCTGTCCTCGTGCACCTTCCCAGGGACCCCAGCCCCGTGGGAATGCCCCTGGATCGGGACAAAAAGCTGCTCCCCTGGAGGCACTTGCAACACCCACCTGCGGCCCGGCCCTGGCACACGGCTCCCGGCAGCTGCCCCGCTGGCGCAGGCGGGGCTTTGGAGCAGGGAGGCTCTGCGGGACCCCCCGGGCTCTGCCCCCTCCCAGTCCGTGCCCGCCCCGGGGCTGACCTTCAGCCCGGGCTCTCTCACTGTGCCCAGCTCCTGCACAGTCCCCGGTCGCAGTTCCTTGCCCCCTGGGCTCTCCTCTGGGGCTCGTAGAGCACTCGGCAATGGAACCTTGCCCTGAAAAGGAACCATTTTGGTGCTGCCTAGCCAGGCATGAACCGGAACTTTGTACCTTTTTCCTCCCTGCAGAGACCCTCAGGGTATTTTCTGCATCAAGTTCCAGTTCCCAGTGTTTGCTGAAGGCTCTCTCTGCAAATGTCATGCTGCCAGGACCATGTCCTTGCTGTCACCTGCTGTGGCTGGGCATGAACAGAGCTCCTGCACTTGCATTTCCAGCTGCTGTGCAACCAAAGCTGAGGCATCTGGAGCTGCCTGAATGCAACAACTGGAATATGAGCCTCTCTCTCTCGAGGGGGAAATCTCCCCCTCCTGTGCCAGCCCATGCCAATGCTGCCATTCTCTGCTGCTGCTGGGGCACTCGGGGCTCTGGCTGGGCAGGAAAGGTGACCCTGAGCCAGGAGTTTTCCTTGGCTGCAGCAAAGCCTTGGCACACAAAGACCTTCCTGGTGCTGTGCCCTGGGCCAGGAGGGATTGTGCCACCAGAGCTGAGCCTAAATTTCTTCTTGCAGGCAGCTTTAGGGCACAGAACATGGAGAAGGCAGAGCTGACTCTCTGCTTTCCACAGTCCTCCAGAAGGATCCTGCGTGTGGAGCAGCCTGGGAACAGGGTTTACGTGTCAGGGGAGGGGCATTCAGAGCCCTTTTCAATTTCCAATTTTCAATTTCTGAGCATTTCCAATTACTCTGCAGCTGCCAAAGGAGCCTTTTTTCTCAGCTGAGAACAGTTCTGCTGAAAGCCTGTCCTGAATCTGCTTTTCCTGCAAATGTGCCCAATGAGTCCTCATTAATTGCAGTCCCAGCTCTTGCGTGTATGCAGGTGTGAGAACTGAGGGATGGAACAGCTCTGCTGAGGGGAAGATCTCTTTTTCTTGTTTGTTCTTTACTTGGGGTTTTGTTTGGGGTATTTTGTTGGTTTGGTTTATTTTTCTGTTCTTTGGTTTGGTTTGGTTTTGTTGGGTTTGGGGGGAGGTTTTGTTGTTTTTAGGGTCTGTAGGATTTTTTCTTTTCCCCCTTTTTTTTGTTTCGGTTCTTTTTTTGGGTGGTGGGAATTTTTGGTTTTGTATGGGGTTTTTTGTATTTTCTTTTTTTTTTTTCTTTTTTTTTTCTTTTTTGTTTATTTTTAATTAACTCCCCCTGGCAGCTCTGGGCAGAGCTCTGTACCTCTATGTGACACTTGCCTGTGGCACTGTGGAGGTGGCCAGGGGGACCTTCCCCGAGCTGTGTGCACAGCAATGCACATCAGCCCAGGCCGGGGGTGCTCAGTGCCCGGTCAGTTTTGCTGTCTGGCTGTGGCTCTGGACGCTTCCCTTGGAGCGTCTCCAGGCAGGGAACGTTGGAGCTGTCACCACCGTGGTGTCACAGAGAGGGGAACGCTGGGGCTGTCCCGCTCCTGCCCCGGCCCCAAGAGCTCTGCCAGCGCCTGGAGGAGACACAAAGGCTGAGCCCAAGGGTGAGAGGTGAAGAAGGGGCTGAGCTGGGAGGGAGGCAGCGGGATCATGGAGTCCAGGCCCTGGCCCTGCACAGACAGCCCAACAGTGGCAGCCTGGGCATTCCCAGGAGCAGTGTCCAAAGGCTCCTGGAGCTGCGGCAGCCTCGCAGCTGTGACCATTCCCTGGGGAGCCTGGTGAGTGGTCAGGGCCCCTGTAGGGGAAGAAGCTTTTGCTGGTCTCCAGCCCGTAGCTGGCCTGGCCCAGCCCCAGCCGTTCCCTGGGGTGCATTCCCTGCTGGCCCCGGGGCAGAAGTCTCAGCTGCCCCTGCTGCTGTCCCTGGGCAGGAGGCGCAGCCCCCGGGGAGCTCTGAGCTCCGTCTGCTGGGCTGCGGCCGAAGCGAGCCAGTGCCGGCAGAGCTCTGGGGAAAGGTCCCGGCCCTGGCTTGGGGCTGGGCCAGTGGCCCAGGGAGCAAATCAACTTGCAGCTGCTGCCCCAGAGCAGGGAAGAGCAGGGAATTGCTGGC
>NW_026690684.1:0-6304 GCF_015227805.2 Hirundo rustica | reverse complement strand
TGTGACTTTTGCGGTTTAACTGTCTTTCCTGGTCCCCTCTGCCTTCCTTGGCTTTATCTCATTGTAGCCTTTAAAGCAGATCCCTGAAAAGCCTGCTTTCCTGACATTCAGGAAAGTGAAATCTCACATAAGGAGAGCTTTAAACTAGAAATAATGGTCAGAGAAAGAATGACCAAAAGTCAAGGGAGGAAGTGACAGACTGACTTAAGTATGTAAAGCATATAGGATGATATGAGCATTTATAATCAGCAAAAGAATGTTGAAGTGGGGTCATCCCATATTCTGTGTGCATATGACAGTTGTACAGACAAAACTTTTGGGAAAGTTCTCATGTATTTTCTAGGAGATGGGCATAGCTGAGTGCCTGTGCACTGTTAAGTACAGCACGAGGGAGAATTAGGAGAAATTAGAGGTTTCTGTGCTGTTGCAGGGCCATGAACTCATTGGAATCACAGGCATATGGTACGATAGTTTATAGTTTATGTGTTGCAATAGACATATACAGATTTTTTAGAGACTGGGAGGGTAGGAAGGTAGGAAGAGCTGCCTTTTATGTGAGAGAAGTGGGAATGCATGAAGCTCTGCCTTGGAACAAATGATGAGTTAACTCAGGGCTTATCAGTCATGATTAGCAGGCAGAGAGACAGGAAAAAAATTTTGTGTGTCTGCTAAAGACTGCCTGGTCAGGGAGAGCAAGTAGTTAAGACCATTTTCAGACTACTAGAGTTAGCTTCACATTCTTAGGACCGCAATATCTGCTAGAAGGGCCACACAGAAGGACAGATCACCAAGTGTCGCTAGTCTCTATCGGAGCTGCTGGATCAGTTTTGCCCAAGCTAGCACAAGGCTGTGACAAGACAGAATAACTCCTGTGGGTCCTAAAAACCCGGGGAGCGGCGAGGGGCTTTCCCCCTTATCATAAGAGAGAGACCATGTCGGTGGCGAAGGGAAGGAGACACACTGGGTGAGAGGGCAAATCTAAGGCCTTTATTCCAGTCTTCATCCCGTCCTGTTTGGCTGTCTGCCCCGGCCCTGCAGCTCAGGCCAAGTGATGGCTCAGGCCTCGTGGTCTGGGCTTATATGCAGGGGAGGGGTAAAGGAAGGGACAAACCAACATCCAATGATGGATAAGGCGGGAGGGGAACAGGGTTGCAGGAACATTCAAGGAAAGCAATGGGAACATAAAGGGAGGAACCTCCTCAGCTCTCGCCCTATCATTCAATGTCTTTACCTGAACTCTCCAGGTGCTGGGAGGAACAGCCAATGACAGACAGGGCCCGTAGGAGGGAACTGGGAGGAGTGCGGGAAGATGGACAAGGAAGGGGGGAAGGGACAATCCTCGGGATATAACATTTTCCAGGAGAACAGGGGAGTACAGAACAAACCATTATAACATAAAACCCAATACAAAAATGAAATACAATATGAAAACAAATAACATAGAGCAACAACCAAGGTTTAGAAAAGCATTTTAAAAAAAGCTTCCAGACATGTGACTGAGAACCTGATGAGCAGTGATTTTCTGACTATTTTTGACAAATAAGGAAGAACCTCTTTGTGGATGTTCAGGGGAAGCCTTAGCTGTAGTGACTATGAAATTATGGTGTTCCGGAGAGCAATAAACAAAGGAGGACCACAACCTTGAACTTCAGGGTAGCAAACTTTAGCCTTAATCTTTTTCAAATAAACCTATGGAATATATATAGCTGGAGAGAAGAGACCTCTAGAAGTTTGTTGACTTGCAAGAATCATCTTTCAAGCTCCAGATTAGCTGAAACCAATTAACACAAAATGAAGCAAAAAGTTATACAAGAAGATAGTGCCAAAACTCAGATTCAAAAAGTAAGTTTACAAGAGGTGGAAAAGTAGAAGAAAGTCCTGGAAAGAATGAAGAAAAGAAGTTTGAACATGCTGAGGCATAGTTAGGAAAGCAAAACTCACCTAGAAATAAATCTTCCAAGAGATGTGAAGGGAAACAAGAAAAGTTTTCAAAAGTTTATCCTCTGCAAAAAAAAAGACTATGGAAAATGTTGGTCTGCTGCTGAATAGGACAGGGGATCTCATGATAAAGGATGCAGAAAAAGCTGAAATAATTAATGCCTACTTGACCTCTCTTCTGTAAAGAGCAGCAGTTAGGAATACCAAGAGTGTATGGACCGTGTCAGATCCAGCCTCGGTATGGGAGGGTCAGGTTAGGGAATACTTAAATAAACAAAATATGCACAAGTCCAGGGGACTTGACAGGGTATGCCCATGAGAGTCACTCCTATCTTTAAGATGATACAGATAGTGGGATCCAGGGAACTATAGACCAGTCAGCCTTACCTTGATCCCTTGGAGGGCAACAGTGGAAGACCTCCTGGAAACCGTTTCAAAACACATGAAGGACAAGAAATTGATCAGAAGTAGTCACCATGGATTTATGTTTAACCAAAATGATAACCTTCTATTCTAAGATAACTGGCTTCAGGGATAAGGGGAGAGCAGCAGATGTAGGTTATATGACTTCAACAAGGTTTTCAACACTGTCTGCCATAATACCTTCACAGACAGACTGAGAAGTACAGGCTAAACTAAAAGTTCCAGAAATTCTTCATGCATTTGAAACCTGATTGCTCCTGGATACATCAGAAATGTGCTGAAGTAGATAGACTGCTTATATGTTGATATAAAGTGTATATGTAGGTGGGGAAAAAAAAGTAAAAATAATAAACTCTGAGTCCATCATCACTTTATATGGGTATTTCATTCTGCTCAGTCCTCATTTTGTGTCTTTGGACAAAATTCCTCTGTATGTTTTAAAAAGCCTGGATCCTGAATGGGCCTTTTGTGATCCATTTGTCTGTGTTTCTCCCTTGCTAAAAAGTGAGACTGCATAAAGTGCCTTAACCAGCACAGTTCTTGAGTCAGCAAACGTTCAGAGCCTGAGCCTCTGAGGTACTCTTGGAGGCACTGTCAAAACACATGCCCTCCTCATGTTTAGGAAAAATCTATTGCTGTGTTGTGTTATTCGTTTTCATATTGTATTTTATGTTACTTGTTTTTATAATGGGTTTTTATGTTATAATGTTTTGTTCTGTATTCCCCTGTTCTCCTCGAAAATGTTATATCCTGAGGATTGTCCCTGCCCCCCTTCACTGTCCATCCTCCCTCACTCCTCCCAATCCCCTACTATGGGCCCTGTCTGTCATTCGGCTGTTCCTCCCAGCTTCTGGAGAGTTCGGGTAAAGGACATTGAATGATAGGGCAAGAGCTGAGGAGGTTCCTCCCTTTATGTTCCCATTGCTTTCCTTGAATGTTCTTGCAACCCTGTTCCCCTGCCACCGTATCCCTCATTGATTGTTGGTTTGTCCCCTCCATTAGCCCCTCCCCTGCATATAAGCCCAGACCACGAGGGCTGGGCCATGACTTGGCCTGAGTTGCTGAGGCAAATGTGTGAACAGGATGGAATGAAGACTTTGGACTCACCCTCTCACCAAGTCTGACTCCTTTCCTCCTCCAATAGACGTCGTCTCTCTTGTGATAAGGGGAAAAGCCCCTTCACCACTCTCCAGGTTTTTAGGACCCAGAGGAGTTATCCTGTCTTGTCGCAGTCTCTAGCTAGCCTGGGCAAAATGGAGCCAGTGGCTCTGAAAGAGACAAGTGACAATCTATGGTAGGAGTTTAGGAGTTACCACCCTCTAATTCCTCCTTAAATCACAGTAAATCCAATCATACATGAAAATAACCAGACCATTGCTGACCCAAGACTCCTATCTGCCATAGATTTTAGTCTTGCCTTTTTTATTGTTTTAGTACAGTAGTGAGGACAGTAGAGCCAGGTTAAAAATTTTAATAGTGAACGTCAAAAATCCTCAACATCTTTAGCAAGAAAATTCACCCATATTTAGGTCATTTGTACAACGGGTTGTTGGTTTTATTTTATGTCTTTCTATGATAATGTTCTTATCTCAGATTTTAATCTGCTTTCCATGTGCCCCTACAGAAAAAACATCGTACCTGAAAGATGCACTTTTGTCTGTGAGAACTTGTGGTCACTTTAGCATCTCTGGCAGAGTTTGAGAGACCTCTGTCATCCAGTACTTGTAGATTTCTGAAAAAGCAATCTTTTTTCAGCCAGCTTTATAACTTCTTTTGTGTCTGCAAGGCAGTGCAAAGAGGTGAGGATCATGAACATTCAGGCCCTGATGTTGGGTTTCTTTGTATTTCTGAAACTAGTGTGAAGTTAGAAACAGTGAAGAGCAACATAAAAGGAGAAGTCTCAAAGCTGCACGCAAAAAAAGTCGATTAGGGAAAAGAACCCAGCAATTAAGGCCAGGAAGAAATATAAATGACAGACAGAACACAGGGGGCAAAAATGAGTGATCTTTAAAGAGAACTGAGGATGAAGACAGGTCAGGGGAAATAAGAAAAAAAAACTAGACGGTTGCTGAGGAACAGAATTACAGAAAAGAGCACTTTCAAGTAGGTTTAAAACTTGGGATTTAAAATGCATTTCTAGAAACATAAGAAAAGGTATTTTAGAAGGCATGACAGAAACAGTTCCCAAACAGTCTGAATTCTTAAGAGTTATTAATTAGAGAGGATATTATTAAAAAGAAATTCTGGTTCCCACTATTGCCATATTTACCAGCAGAGCCAAAGCAGTTTTAAATATAAATATTAATTTGGTTGTGTAGCAATGGTTGTACACCAAGTGTACAGCTGTATTTAACATGTGGGAGAAGATCCTTGTCAAACACCAGGGACCATGACAATGTGCCCATGGCTTCAGAGGAGTCTCATAGCAATTCCATACAATTTTGCTAGTTGTACTCTGCTTTCTGAAATATTATCCGAATTTTGAGACTGGGATTCTCTACACAATTAGTACTTTCTTGTAACATACCATAAGGAATTTTACATTTTATATTGGGACAAAATTTTCATCTTAAAAATCTTTAAAATCACCTAATGCTTCTTTATATTGTGGTTAGTCTGAACTATGAAAGATAACACTCACTTGGAGAAAATTAGATTATCTCTTAATTACTCATGAGTTTAAAACTGCATACTTTAGAATCTTTTTTTTTTTCTCAGAGACATGGGGTGCTCTGGAAAGAAGAGCGGAAAGTTTGGGAATTTTTTGCCTAATGAAGGTGAAGAAGGAGCATGTTGAGTGTGGTGAAGTCTCAAAAGTTTAGGAGGCTGAGTGGTGCTGTGTGGCAGATGATGCTATCTGTCTAAGCAGCTTTGCTGAGAGAGTGTAGTTAATTTTTCTTTTTCAGATATCACTGTGTAAGGATAATTAGACCTCATTGCTTCACACTGACATGGGTGTTCTGAACTTGTTAGGTTGTAACTTGTGAGCTTTAAAATCTGAAATACTAGGGAATTACTGATATATGTGTATGCATATGAAGAACAGATAGTATTAAATACTCTATTGTATTATATGCTTTAATGGAAAAAAAACAAGATTGAAAAGTAAAAAGGAGTGATGTAGACTAAATCAAACGTGTTGTGCACAATAATCAGTCATTTACTTTTTTTTACTTCCAAATGTTTCCTTTTACTCTTCTATTTTGTATATCTATTTTGTACCTTGAGAGCATACACATATTTAAACATATATTTAAATGAGTATGAGTATCAGCATAGTGCTACTGATACTAGACAATTTTCTTTTTTATTCTGCAATATTTCAAGGAGAGAAAAAAATCAATAAAGCTTCACTTGGTTGTACATAGTCAAACAAAGCACTGGTTCTTTGAAAATAGGTAAACTTAATCTGTGGAAATATAACTTTCTTATGGAGAAGAAAAGACATTAGTTCTGCATGGTACTCTTCAGTAGGACTGGTGTCTATGACAAAATTTTGACATATGCAGTAGATGCATAAAACTAAAGTATGATTACATCAAGCAGTGAAAGGAAGCTGCTGCAAGGATTGTTATGGAGTGAGACAGGCAGCTAAAGAACAGTAACAAAGCCCTGCACTCAAGCATTTCTTTGACATTCTACCAACTGAGCATAAAACAGCTGCATCCAGGTCTGCTGATTTGCTCATCCCTTCTTTCTTCATTCCATCCTGTTGCTAGATGCTTTTTAGATTGTTGGCTGCAGGCAAACAGCTGGTGTGTGTGATACTTCTCTTGCCGAGAAATGTCTTGGACAAACTAAGCTGAAATATTTGAAGTTTTTCATGATATAATACCTGAATTCAGATATTAATTGACATCATCCTTTAAGAAAAATACTGCAGTTGACTGTTTAGGTTTATTTGTAACATTTGGTTGAAGCTAGTTTTACTGTTAAATTCCTT
>NW_026690683.1:0-6407 GCF_015227805.2 Hirundo rustica | reverse complement strand
TAACACCCTGCTGTGGTAATCCATGGTTTATGGATGTAACACCCTGCTGTGTGTATCCATGGTTATTATGGATGTAACCCCCTGCTGTGTGTATCCATGGTTATTATGGGATGTAACACCCTGCTGTGCTGTAATCCATGGTTATTATGGGATGTAACACCCCTGCTGTGCTGATCCATGGTTATTATGGGATGTAACACCCTGCTGTGTGTATCCATGGTTATTATGGGATGTAACACCCTGCTGTGTGTATCCATGGTTATTATGGGATGTAACACCCTGCTGTGCGTATCCATGGTTATTTATGGGATGTAACACCCTGCTGTGCGTATCCATGGTTATTATGGGATGTAACACCCTGCTGTGCTGTATCCATGGTTATTATGGGATGTAAACACCCTGCTGTGTGTATCCATGGTTATTATGGGATGTAACACCCTGCTGTGCGTATCCATGGTTATTATGGGATGTAACACCCTGCTGTGTGTATCCATGGTTATTATGGGATGTAACACCCTGCTGTGCGTATCCATGGTGATTTATGGGATGTAACACCCTGCTGTGCGTATCCATGGTTATTATGGGATGTAACACCCTGCTGTGCTGTATCCATGGTGATTTATGGGATGTAACACCCTGCTGTGCGTATCCATGGTTATTATGGGATGTAACACCCTGCTGTGTGTATCCATGGTTATTATGGGATGTAACACCCTGCTGTGCGTATCCATGGTTATTATGGGATGTAACACCCTGCTGTGTGTATCCATGGTTATTATGGGATGTAACACCCTGCTGTGCGTATCCATGGTTATTATGGGATGTAACACCCTGCTGTGCGTATCCATGGTTATTATGGGATGTAACACCCTGCTGTGCTGTATCCATGGTGATTATGGGATGTAACACCCTGCTGTGTGTATCCATGGTGATTTATGGGATGTAACACCCTGCTGTGCGTATCCATGGTGATTTATGGGATGTAACACCCTGCTGTGTGTATCCATGGTTATTATGGGATGTAACACCCTGCTGTGCGTATCCATGGTTATTATGGGATGTAACACCCTGCTGTGTGTATCCATGGTTATTATGGGATGTAACACCCTGCTGTGCGTATCCATGGTTATTTATGGGATGTAACACCCTGCTGTGCGTATCCATGGTGATTATGGGATGTAACACCCTGCTGTGCGTATCCATGGTTATTATGGGATGTAACACCCTGCTGTGTGTATCCATGGTTATTATGGGATGTAACACCCTGCTGTGCGTATCCATGGTTATTATGGGATGTAACACCCTGCTGTGCGTATCCATGGTTATTATGGGATGTAACACCCTGCTGTGTGTATCCATGGTTATTATGGGATGTAACACCCTGCTGTGCGTATCCATGGTTATTATGGGATGTAACACCCTGCTGTGTGTATCCATGGTGATTTATGGGATGTAACACCCTGCTGTGTGTATCCATGGTTATTATGGGATGTAACACCCTGCTGTGCGTATCCATGGTGATTATGGGATGTAACACCCTGCTGTGCGTATCCATGGTTATTATGGGATGTAACACCCTGCTGTGCGTATCCATGGTGATTTATGGGATGTAACACCCTGCTGTGCGTATCCATGGTGATTTATGGGATGTAACACCCTGCTGTGCGTATCCATGGTTATTATGGGATGTAACACCCTGCTGTGTGTATCCATGGTTATTTATGGGATGTAACACCCTGCTGTGCGTATCCATGGTGATTATGGGATGTAACACCCTGCTGTGCGTATCCATGGTTATTATGGGATGTAACACCCTGCTGTGTGTATCCATGGTGATTTATGGGATGTAACACCCTGCTGTGTGTATCCATGGTTATTATGGGATGTAACACCCTGCTGTGCGTATCCATGGTGATTTATGGGATGTAACACCCTGCTGTGTGTATCCATGGTTATTATGGGATGTAACACCCTGCTGTGTGTATCCATGGAGATTTATGGGATGTAACACCCTGCTGTGCGTATCCATGGTTATTATGGGATGTAACACCCTGCTGTGCGTATCCATGGTGATTTATGGGATGTAACACCCTGCTGTGCGTATCCATGGTTATTATGGGATGTAACACCCTGCTGTGCGTATCCATGGTTATTATGGGATGTAACACCCTGCTGTGAGTATCCATGGTTATTATGGGATGTAACACCCTGCTGTGCGTATCCATGGTTATTATGGGATGTAACACCCTGCTGTGCGTATCCATGGTTATTATGGGATGTAACACCCTGCTGTGTGTATCCATGGTGATTTATGGGATGTAACACCCTGCTGTGCGTATCCATGGTTATTATGGGATGTAACACCCTGCTGTGTGTATCCATGGTGATTTATGGGATGTAACACCCTGCTGTGTGTATCCATGGTTATTATGGGATGTAACACCCTGCTGTGCGTATCCATGGTTATTATGGGATGTAACACCCTGCTGTGTGTATCCATGGTTATTATGGGATGTAACACCCTGCTGTGCGTATCCATGGTGATTTATGGGATGTAACACCCTGCTGTGCGTATCCATGGTTATTATGGGATGTAACACCCTGCTGTGCGTATCCATGGTGATTATGGGATGTAACACCCTGCTGTGCGTATCCATGGTGATTTATGGGATGTAACACCCTGCTGTGGGTATCCATGGTGATTTATGGGATGTAACACCCTGCTGTGCGTATCCATGGTGATTTATGGGATGTAACACCCTGCTGTGCGTATCCATGGTTATTATGGGATGTAACACCCTGCTGTGCGTATCCATGGTTATTATGGGATGTAACACCCTGCTGTGTGTATCCATGGTTATTATGGGATGTAACACCCTGCTGTGCGTATCCATGGTGATTTATGGGATGTAACACCCTGCTGTGTGTATCCATGGTTATTATGGGATGTAACACCCTGCTGTGCGTATCCATGGTGATTATGGGATGTAACACCCTGCTGTGCGTATCCATGGTTATTATGGGATGTAACACCCTGCTGTGCGTATCCATGGTTATTATGGGATGTAACACCCTGCTGTGCGTATCCATGGTGATTTATGGGATGTAACACCCTGCTGTGTGTATCCATGGTTATTATGGGATGTAACACCCTGCTGTGTGTATCCATGGTTATTATGGGATGTAACACCCTGCTGTGTGTATCCATGGTGATTTATGGGATGTAACACCCTGCTGTGTGTATCCATGGTTATTATGGGATGTAACACCCTGCTGTGGGTATCCATGGTTATTATGGGATGTAACACCCTGCTGTGCGTATCCATGGTTATTATGGGATGTAACACCCTGCTGTGTGTATCCATGGTTATTATGGGATGTAACACCCTGCTGTGGGTATCCATGGTGATTTATGGGATGTAACACCCTGCTGTGTGTATCCATGGTGATTTATGGGATGTAACACCCTGCTGTGCGTATCCATGGTGATTTATGGGATGTAACACCCTGCTGTGCGTATCCATGGTTATTATGGGATGTAACACCCTGCTGTGTGTATCCATGGTTATTATGGGATGTAACACCCTGCTGTGCGTATCCATGGTGATTTATGGGATGTAACACCCTGCTGTGTGTATCCATGGTTATTATGGGATGTAACACCCTGCTGTGCGTATCCATGGTTATTATGGGATGTAGCACCCTGCTGTGCGTATCCATGGTGATTTATGGGATGTAACACCCTGCTGTGCGTATCCATGGTTATTATGGGATGTAACACCCTGCTGTGTGTCTCCATGGTTATTATGGGATGTAACACCCTGCTGTGCGTATCCATGGTGATTTATGGGATGTAACACCCTGCCGTGTGTATCCATGGTGATTTATGGGATGTAACACCCTGCTGTGCGTATCCATGGTGATTTATGGGATGTAACACCCTGCTGTGCGTATCCATGGTTATTATGGGATGTAACACCCTGCTGTGTGTATCCATGGTTATTATGGGATGTAACACCCTGCTGTGCGTATCCATGGTGATTTATGGGATGTAACACCCTGCTGTGTGTATCCATGGTTATTATGGGATGTAACACCCTGCTGTGTGTATCCATGGTGATTTATGGGATGTAACACCCTGCTGTGTGTATCCATGGTTATTATGGGATGTAACACCCTGCTGTCCCATCCCATTGAAGCCCCGCCCATGCCTACTCTGGCCACGCCCACAGAACAAAGGGCGGTGATTTGTATAACCACGCCCCCTGATTTGCATAGCCACGCCCCCGCCCTCCGCTGTGCCTCTGGGGCCATCAGTAGTGGGAATTCCGTCCTGGGAATTTTGTCCCAAGGATTCCATCCTGGGAATTTTGTCCCAAGGATTCCATCCTGGGAAATCTGTCCCTGGAATTCTGTCCCTGGGGTCTTTCCCGGGAAATTCTGTCTCGAGAATTGTGTCCCAGGGAATTCTGTCCCGGGTTTTCTATCCCTGAGGTCTGTCCTGGGGATTCTGTCCCGGGAACCGGACTTGGGGATTCTGTCTTGGGAATTCCGTTCCAGGAATTATGTCTGGGAGATTCCGTCCTGGGAGTTCTGTCCAGGGAATTCTGTGTTGGAGATTCTGTCCCGGGAATTCTGTCCTGGAAATTTTGTCCTGGGAATTCTGTCTTGGAAATTTTGTCCCAAGGATTCCGTCCCGGGAATTCTGTCCCGGGAGTTCTATCCCAGTGGATTCTGTCCCAGGGAATTCTTTCCCGGGAATTCTGTCCCGCTGTCGCCGTCCCCTCGCGCGTGTCCCCGCGTGTCCGGCAGGTGGCGCTGGCGGAGCGGGACCGGGATCCATTCCCGGGATTCGGGACCCGCGGGATCTGCCCGGGATAAACCCGGGATAAACCCGCCTGGGATAAACCCGGCTGCGATAAACCCGGGATAAACCCGGCTGCGATAAACCCACCTGGGATAAACCCACCTGGGATAAACCCGGGATAAACCCACCTGGGATAAACCCACCTGGGATAAACCCGGGATAAACCCACCTGGGATAAACCCGGCTGAGATAAACCCAGGATAAACCCACCTGGGATAAACCCGGCTGCAATAAACCCGGCTGGGATAAACCCGGGATAAACCTGGCTGGGATAAACCCACCTGATATAAACCTGGCCAGGATAAACCCAGGATAAATTTGTCAGGATAAACCTGACCAAAGTAAACCCAGGATAAACCTGACCAGAATAAAGTTGCCTGGGATAAACCCAGGATAAACCTGACCAGAGGAAACTTGCCTGAGATAAATCCAGGATAAACCGGCCCAGGATACATTTGTCTGGATAAACAAAACCAAGGTAAACCTGGGATAAACTTGACCCAGGATAAACCTGGGATAAACCTGACCTGGGATAAACCTGGGATAAACCTGACCACGATAAACCTGACCTGGGATAAACTTGGGATAAACCTGTCTGGGATAAACCTGACCTGTGATAAACCTGACCTGCAATAAACCCAGGATAAACCTGACCACGATAAACCTGACCTGGGATAAACCTGCCCGGGACAAACCTGACCTGGGATAAACCTGTCTGGGATAAACCTGTCTGGGATAAACCTGGCCTGGGATAAACCTGCCCGGGACAAACCTGACCTGGGATAAACCTGTCTGGGATAAACCTGACCTGGGATAAACCTGACCTGCAATAAACCCAGGATAAACCTGACCACGATAAACCTGACCTGGGATAAACCTGCCCGGGACAAACCTGACCTGGGATAAACCTGGCCTGGGATAAACCTGGCCTGGTATAAACCCAGGATAAACCTGTCTGGGATAAACCTGCCCAGGACAAACCTGACCTGGGATAAACCCGGGATAAACCTGACCTGGGATAAACCTGGCCTGGGATAAACCCAGGATAAACCTGTCTGGGATAAACCTGACTTGGGATAAACCTGGCCTGGTATAAACATGGCCTGGGATAAACCTGACCTGGGATAAACCTGGCCTGGGATAAACATGGCCTGGGATAAACCTGACCTGGGATAAACATGGCCTGGGATAAACCTGACCTGGGATAAACATGGCCTGGGATAAACCTGACCTGGGATTAACCTGACCTGGGATAAACCCGGCCTGGGATAAACCCAGGATAAACCTTTGGGGGGACAGAAATGTGGCTCTGGATGGTGATGGGATGAGGGGACACAAATGTGACCTCAGGTGACCCAAAGGTGACCCCAAGTGACCCAAAGGTGACCTCGGGTGACCCAAATGTGACCCTGAGTGACCCAAATGTGACCCTGAGTGACCCAAATGTGACCTCGGGTGACCCAAATGTGACCTCAGGTGACCCAAACGTGACCTTGAGTGACCCAAATGTGACCCCGAGTGATCCAAATGTGACCCCGGG
>NW_026690682.1:0-6460 GCF_015227805.2 Hirundo rustica | reverse complement strand
GGGAAGGGAAGGGAAGGGAAGGGAAATATAAAATAAATTGCAAGCAGGGAGGCTCCACTCCCCTGGGATAAAAGCACCCATCCCAAAAGCCTGCAGCAGCAGAGCTGCAGGGATTTGGGGTGTTCACCAAGCCTTATGCTTCCCAAAAAATACACAGCAGCCCTGTGGGATAGCTCCCATGCATGGAGCTGGCCGTGGTCTGAGAAGTGGATGAACATTCCAGACAGCAGGAATGGCACAATCAGTCTGTATAAAAAATATCTGGTAATATTTTAATTGACTTCTGTTGGTTTTCTCCATGAGAAAAGAGTTTGGAGCGACTCAGAGTCTCTAAACTGGGTTAATGTTCCCTCAGTGCCAAAGGTGCTCTTCCAGGCACGACATCCTGCTGGGAAGAGAGAGGGAGTGCCCTGGCATGGCCACTCCACCCTGGGAAAGCAACACCGCTGCACCACACCAGGGGTTTCCCACCCAATTCTCCCAAAACCACCCCAGGAGGGTTCATTGCTCCAGGTGAGCTGCTCCACAGGAGCCTTTGGATACCAGCATCGGGATTTCTTGTGATTAACATGGCAAAGAACTTCTTCAGCTGCACGTGGGGTGGGAGGATCCCTTGGATTTCAGCTCTCAAGGAGCGCCTGTTTAATCCTCTGTGGAAAATCCGCTGTCATCATCACCTCCATTCCATCACCTCTGTTCTCATCAACTCTGTCCTGTCATCCCTGTCCCCACCATCTGTCCCACCGCCTCTGTCACGATCACCATGGTCACCATCACCTCTGTCACCATCTCTGTCCCATCATTCCTGTCCCATCAACACTGTCACCACCTCTGTCACCATCTCGCCTGTCCCATCGTCTGTCTCCTCACCTCCATCACCATCATTCCTGTCACCGTCCCCCTATCCCATCATCCCTGTCCTCATCACCTCTGTCCCATCACCCCTGTCCCTTCAACACTGTCACCAGCCCTGTCACCACTGTGCCCGTCCCATCTTCCCTGTCCCACCACCTCTGTCCCCTCATCCCCAGCCAAGAGGGAAATCAGAGCCATCCCACGGGGACGCACCCATCGGTTTAAACAACACCCCAAAGATTTTCCCTGCTCCGGAGCTCGGGATTTATTAATGATGGGGAAAACACCTGGAAAAATCCATTTTAGGAGGACAAGAGCCTGCCCCAGGCGAAGGCAGATCCAGGGGGAGAGCAGCAGCCCTGGATCCAGGACGTGCAGAAAAATCCCAGCTCCCGGCTGTTCCCAGGTGCCCGGGAAGGACCTGGAGGCTCCGAAGGGAAGGGCCATCTGTCACGGCTGTCACGCGCCCAGAGGGACGGCTGAGGCTGCTGACCTCAGCTTCCAGCTCCTGCTTCCCTTTATGGGGCTGCAGGGGAAAAAAAGCCAGGAAAGCAGCTGTCCTCCAGCAGATCTTTGGGTTTTTGTAGGATCCAGCCTGGAGCTCTTGATGTTTTCGCTTCCCTTGTCAGCAATGGCATTTTTCCAGGGATTTTTTTTTTTTGCCTGCCCTGCTCCTCTACTTCCCAATGGATTGCTTTCCATCCTCAGTCCACCTGCGTTTTCCAAGCCAGCACCTCTCACTCCTGCCTGCTTTCTTTCTGGGATCAGAGCAGCACTGGAGCAACGGAGCAGTTCTCCAGCAGCCTGGGCTAATTCCCCCTCTAAGCTCCTGCTCCAGAGGAGGCTCCAGGGGTGTTCCAGATGCACTGGGAAGCAGCGGGGACAGGGATAAAGGTGTTTTGTTCTGGCAGCCACCTCTGGAGTTTGCTGCTCCTGTGCACTGGGATGAACCCAGATCTACTCTCCTCAAGTGTCCCTGCACCCAAAGGCGCCCCTCTCATCCCAAGGGTTTCCTGAGGGCAGGGACACTGTGTTTTCCCAAAACCTTGCTCAGAACCTTGATCCAGCAATCCCTGCTGCCGCGATTTCCCCAGGATCGCAGGCACCACACGCTGCTCTGCTGAACACCAGCACTGTGCTCTTCCCAGACACGGAATCATGGAACGGGCTGGGTTGGAAGGGACATTAAAGGTCACCTCGCTCCCCACCCTGCCATGGGCAGGGACAGCAGGATGGCGGGGGATTCTCCCTCTCCACTCAGCTGAGATCCCAGAGGGAACGCTGTGTCCAGCCCTGGGGCCCAGCACAGGAGGGACCTGGAGCTGCTGGAGTGAGTCCAGAGGAGGAGATGATCCCAGGGCTGGAGCCCCTCTGCTCTGGAGCAAAGGCTGGGAGAGCTGGGGGTGCTCACCTGGAGAGAAGAAGGCTCCAGGGAGAGCTCAGAGCCCCTGGCAGGGCCTAAAGGGGCTCCAGGAGAGCTGGAGAGGGACTGGGGACAAGGGCTGGAGGGACAGGACACAGGGAATGGCTCCCACTGCCAGAGGGCAGGGCTGGATGGGAGATTGGGCAGGAGTTGTTCCCTGGCAGGGTGGGCAGGGCCTGGCACAGGGTGCCCAGAGCAGCTGTGGCTGTTCCCTGGCTCCCGGGAACCGCTGGAAGTCACCGGGACTCTCCCGGCCCAGCGGGACCCGCCCGCCCCCTCAGGCCCGCCCCGCCCCGCCCCGGCGCTCTCGCGGGCTTGGCGGCGCTCTCGCGAGATTTCCCAACATGGCGCCGGCGGGCGGCGCGAACCTGCCGTGGTACGGCCGGGAGCGGGGGGATACCGGGATAAGGGTGTACCGGGATAACGGGATACCGGGATAAAGGGATAAAGCTGCCCCGGGACTGACTCCCCGCTCCTTTCCTTCCCCGGTGCAGGGTGGAGAAGTACCGTCCGCAGGCGCTGTCCGAGCTGGTGTCTCACCGGGACATCCTCAGCACCGGTAATTAATGCACCCCCGCGGTGACCCCCCCCGCCGATCCCGGCTGTCCCCCCGCCCCGTTATCCCGCCGTTATCCCGTTATCCCGCAGTGCAGCGCTTCATCAGCGAGGACCGGCTCCCCCATCTGCTCCTCTATGGGCCGCCCGGCACCGGGAAGACATCCACCATCCTGGCCTGTGCCAGGCAGCTGTACCGGGAACGGGAGTTCGGCTCCATGGTGCTGGAGGTGAGCGGGAACGGGACGGGATGGGAGGGGAGGGCATGGAAAGGGATACAGGGATAGGGATCCACAGCATTCCCTTCCAGCTCAATGCCTCTGATGACCGGGGAATTGACATCGTCCGAGGGCCCATCCTGAGCTTCGCCAGCACCAGGACCATCTTTAAGTACGTGGTGGGTCTCTGCTTCCCAAAGTTCCCCATCTCTTTGACGCCCTCCTGCCCTGGCACTTGGATTGGGAAGGGGATTTGGGAGGTCCCAGGGTGGGTGGGAACGTGCCCAGCAAGCAGGGAGGGTGAGGACGCAAGAAGGGCTTCCCAGGAGTCAGGCTGGGAGCAAACCTCCCAGCTCCCCTTCTCCAGCACCAAACCCACCCTTCTCCTAGGAAAGGCTTCAAGCTTGTCATCCTGGATGAAGCCGATGCCATGACCCAGGATGCTCAGAACGCCCTGAGGAGAGGTGAGGGGCACTGGGAATCCCAGACCATGGGAATCCCAGACCATGGGAATCCCACACTGTGTGCAGCCATCGGCCTCATCCAGCACAGGGTGGGAATCAGGACGAGGCACAGCCAAGGACCCTCCTCCCCTCCCTCCTTTTTGCAGTGATCGAGAAGTTCACAGAAAACACCCGGTTCTGCCTCATCTGTAACTACCTCTCCAAGATCATTCCCGCCCTGCAATCCCGCTGCACCCGCTTCCGCTTCGGCCCCCTGACCCCGGAGCTGATGGTGCCGCGGCTGCAGCACGTCATCCAGGAGGAGGGGTGAGTGGGATCATGCACACCCCTCCTGTGCCTGTTCCCTGCCAGGGAGGAGCAGCAGGCTGGACTCCCACAGTCCCGTTTCCCCGGGTGTTGTTTTCCAGGGTGGATGTGAGCGAGGACGGGATGAAGGCTCTGGTGACGCTCTCGAGCGGGGACATGCGCAGGGCCCTCAATATCTTGCAGGTGGGACTGTGGCCATCAGCCCCCACCCAGCTGAGCTGGAGGGGCCTCTTCATCCTTCCTGTTCCCTGCTCTTCCTCAGAGCACCTCCATGGCCTTTGGGAAGGTGACAGAGGAGAGCGTTTACACCTGCACGGGTCATCCCCTCAAGTCTGACATCGCCAACATCCTCGACTGGATGCTGAACCAGGATTTTTCCACCGCCTACCGCAGTATCCTTTGCCCTGGGGGTTATTCCCAGCTGGGATAAATCCTGCTCCTTCCCAGGGATCTCTGGGGTGGGTGCTGCTCGCTGGGGAGGCCCCTCAGGATTGCTGCAGAGATGAGTAGATCTGGCAGGGAAACGCCTGGAAGCAAGGCCTTGACTCGCTCTCATCGCAGAAATCATGGAGCTGAAGACGCTGAAGGGCCTGGCCCTGCAGGACATCCTCACTGAGATCCATCTCTTCGTGCACAGAGGTGGGGAAGCGGTCGGGCTCCGGATGATCCTGGAGAGGCCAAACTTCCCCCTGCCCCTCACCGAGTGTTTCCTTCTCTCCACAGTCGACTTCCCCCCATCCATCCGCATCCAGCTGCTGATCAAGCTGGCAGACATCGAGTAAGTGTCCCTCCCCCAGTGCGGGGACCCTGGGGTGGCTCCTGGTGGTCGCTGGGCACCGCTGGCACGCGGCCCATGGCTTTGGGGGGCACCCACAGCGGCAGAAATCCCCCAAGCTGTCCTTGGCCCCTCTCCAGGTACCGCCTGGCTGCTGGCACCAGCGAGAAGATCCAGCTGAGCTCCCTCATCGCCGCCTTCCAGGTCACCAGGGACCTGGTGGTGGCGGAAGCCTGAGTCCTGCCGGGTGGATCTGCTGCTGGATTTGGGAAGGACCATCAGCCCCATGCCTGGAGCTGCTCCCTGCAGCTTCCCAGGTCCTTTCTGCAAGCCTCAAGCACAGCCAGGGTAAAAAGGTTGTTAAAAGGTAGCATTATTCCCAGGCTCCATGGGAAAATACAGGTGCCTCCAAAGCCCAGCAGGTCGCACTGGTCCTTGCTTTTTCCTCCTGAAGGGAGGTGGGGGGGTTAGGGAGCACCAGCTTTCTGTGTTCAGCTGTTCCCAAGGGAAAAACAACATCCTGGGGATGTTTGGGGGAGAATTCCCTCCACAAAGCCTGCCAGCACACAGGGAATGTGCTGTTGGCTCCAGCCACCAGCTAAGCTGGAGGATGGGGACAAGCAAAAGCATGTCTGGGAATTTGGCTGATTGCGTGCCACGGTCCAGCACAGAGAGAAAACAACAGGGATGGGAGCAGGGGGTGGAGTGAAGCCACCTCTTCCCAGAGGTGGACACCTCTGCCACCCCTCCCTGGCAGCCAGGGCGGTGCCAGGCACTCCCAGGTCACCTGAGCGAGCCAGGAGGGAAATCATGAGGAATCAATTTTTATTTATTGAGACCTGCTCGGGCTCATCCCGCTCCTGCCCTCGCTGGGAGAGCGGCAGAGCCCACGCTCCACCGGGACGGAGGGACGTTCCCAGGTGGGTGTTTTGCGGGGTTTAGCCCCGTATTTGTGCAGGTGACAACAGCTCTGCTCCCACAGCAGCTGTCCCACCGTCATCCCACACCATTGCACTCGGAAGCAGAAGCACCTGACCCAGCCCCAGCAGGCAGCAGGGGACAGGGGGACCTGTGTCCCACCCGTGTCCCCCGCGGGGCCACCGCAGCTCCGCCGCTCACCCTCTGCGTGGGATTTTGCTGGGTTTTTGTATTATGACACCGAAAAAAGCCCTCCACAGCCCCAAAACCAGGGGAGCAGCAACGCTCCTGGCTCACGGCTCGGCGTTCCTGCGGCGCCGCCGGCCCAGGCCGAGCCCCGGGGCTCACCTCCGTGCCTCTGCTCTCCCTGCTGCCTTAAAAAGTCCGGTAAGTGAGGAATTCCTTCAGCTTCCTGGGAATGGGCAGCGCCAGCACCTGGTAGGTGGTGAGGAAAGTGCGCAGGGCTTTGCGGCACAAGTGCTTGAGTGACGAGAGGACCCTCGGGGCTGTCCAGAACTGGACGTGGCCATCCCTGGTCCTGCAATGGGATCCAAACAACCCTGAGCACAGGGACACGAGGAATTCAGACTGCCCCCGGTTATTCCCAAGCTTGTCAAGGAGCGTGTGTTCCCCAGCCCAGGAAAACTGTCCCCAGGGAAGGCCGGAATTTGCTGAGCTGCAGGAGGGAGCAGCTCCGTTTCTCCACCCTCTCCTGTTTACTCACCCTGTGGCAATGAATCCTCCGTGTGGGAAGTACATGCAGCACAGACCGTTGGTCATGGGGGCAAAGGCCACCGGAGACCGAAACTCCAAGGCCCAGATCCTCAGGAGCCTGTGGAGAAAGGGAGAGGACACAGTGCAGTGCCTGCTGCCAAAATAATGCCTCTGGCATCACCTGAAAACGCACAAACAAGGATTTGCTTCCCGTGAGAGTGTCCCAGGGAGG
>NW_026690681.1:0-6434 GCF_015227805.2 Hirundo rustica | reverse complement strand
GGCCCCTGGGTGCTCCGGAATGGGCGATCCAGAGTCCCGGTGCCGGGGGGTCCCCCTCCCCCTCGCCGCCCCCCGGGGCCCCAGGAGCGCCCCAGCCCCACACGCGCTGGACCATGTCGCTGCGCTTACCGCTGCGGCCCGCCCTCAAGCCCCACGGCCCCGCCCCCCAGAGCCGCCTCTCGGCCCCCGCCCATTGGCGCCGCTCTTTGCTGCCCGCCAATGGCGGCCCGAAGGTTGTTTGTGACGTCCACGGGCGCTGGGCAGAGGGAGCGCGGGGGGAAGGGCAGGGCGGAATTCCCGGGAATTCCCCTGGATCCCCTCCTGGCATCCCCCGGGACCCTCCTCGGCCACGCCTGCGGGACCCCCGGGCCGGGCTGTGCTGAACTCCCGGGGCTGCGCTCAAACTCTGCCTGGAGCCCGCTGGCTTCGGCCCCGAAGCGGGGGAAGCGCCGCGATCCGCGGATCCATTTTTTCCTGCGGCTGCGGGTCCCAGCCCCGGCGAAGCAGGACTGGGCGCGGGCACTGCGATCCCTGATTCCCAGTCTCCTGCTCTCCCTCTCTCCTGTGCTCTCCCTTTCCTTCGGGCGATCATCAATCCCAGAGCGGCCGGAGAGCCCCGTGCCCAGGTCGGGATTCCCAGGAAAGGGAGGCCTGGGGGTGAGGTGCCCCGGGCTGGCCGGGAATGGGGGTCCGGGGGTGCCCGGGCTGACGGGAACAGGGGATGCAGGGGCTGGGAGAGGAGGATACCCGGGAAAGGGGGTGCAGGGGGTGGCGGTGCAGGATAAGGGGTGCAAGGGGTCCCGGAGCTGGGGAAGGAGATGCGGGGCCAATCCCAGTGTCCAGGAATGGGGATTCCAGGGGGTGCCAGGGGGGTCCCCAAAGCCCCTCCAAGGTGGGAGCAGGAGCTGGGTCAGTGTTGGAGTCCAGGGCATTCCTTTGGTTGCCCTGGAGGGTAAGAGACCTGGGCAGGGGGGTCTGGGACCCCAGCCCAGAGCTCAGAGAGACACTGGCTTTGATTTCAGTCCATGGGAAAAGCTTCCTACACTGAGAGAAGGTTTACAAGCCACAAGAATGTGAGAAATAGTAGTTTAGCTTATCACAGAATGAGAAAATAGTAGTTTTAGGTTCCTAGCATTGAAGTGAATGGGGACAAGATGGAGAATCTGGGGCGTTGTCTCCTTCTTCTTCTCCTTCTTCTTCCCTCACTCCATTGCTGCATTGACGTGGCACAAAGTAGTTAGTGAGGATTAGGTCAAAATAAAGATGACCTTTTTAGTAATAGTGATAGACATTAGTAAGAAATAGTAAATAAGAAATACGTAGTAATTAGTATAAAAAATAAGGACAGCCCAGCTCGGGGAGAGACGTGAGGAATCCATGCAGCTGCGAACATCTTGTCGGACTCCGAGAAAATTGTAAGAAAAGAAACAATAAACGAAGTATGCAACCTTGAAAAATCTAAACCTGAGAACTCCGTCTCTTCCTTCAGCTGGGCTCAAAGCTGTGCAGAAGAGCAAAGACCCTGAAACCACCTCAATGTTGGGGTAATCCCCTGACAACTGGCGTCCCTGAGGGTAGGCAGAAACAGGTCAGGACCTGTGGGGAGAGAAAAGGGGGTGAGCCCGGCATGGGGGGGACATGGGGGAGTCCCATGTGCTCTGAGGGGGGGACACGACCCTCGGGGACCCCCCCTCACCTTCTCCCGCAGCAGAGGCCGAGCCCCAGCCCAGGCAGACGGAGCCCAGCACGAAGCCCCCGAGCCCCAGCAGCATCTTGGGGGCGCGTCTGGCGGCAGCTCCAGGGGCGGGAGGGGCGGGAGGGGCAGGATCCGGGAAAGGGCGACGACTGCTGGGAAGGGACCGGGATGGACTGGGACAAGCTGGGATGGACTGGGACACCGGCATGCACCGGGATACACCTGGCCCAGGACTGGCATGCACTGGGAGCAGGATCAGAGCACACTGGGACCCAGCAGGACCAGAACTGGGGAACAGGGATCATCATGGGACCAACAGGGATATGCTGGGATTAGACTGAGAGTGACTGGGATCATACTGGTGGAAACTGGAACCTTACTGGGCCAAGTTGATGTCACTGGTTATGATTATGAGTATGCTGACAGTAACTGGGATATACCGGGAGGGTCTGTAATCATACTGGGGGTTACTGGGAACACACTGAGAGCAACCGGGAGTGACTGGGTGTGCTGGCTTGAATGCAAAACCATCAAGAGACTCCAAGTCAGAAAAACAATTTCATAGGAGAGGAAAAAAAAGTGAAATGTATCCCAAGCAGAAAAACAATTTTATAGGAGAGAAAAAAAAAAGTGAAATGAAATTAAATGAAAAGAAATGAAATTAAATGAACCAAAACAAATGCAATAGTACCAAAGATCACTGACAGAGTCAGAATACAATCTGATGCCCTGTGGTGGTGGTAGCAGTACAGATGAAGTGGTCTGGTTGAAGCAGTGTTCCTGCAGAAAGGTCTGATAGCTCTTGTCCTCTGGGAATCCAGTGGGTAAGGCCGCCTGTGCTTACTCATATCCCAGATTCTATCCAGGTGGGAATGCTTGGCTCCTTCCCCTGGGCAGAGCATCTCACAATGGGCTGATATCATTTTATCAGTCTTGCAATGGGTCCTTGATTGCCCATTAAACAGAGATAGCTCCTGGAGGGAGTTATCTAGGAATCATGCAGCAGGGCATTGATGGGCCATTAACAGAAGATAGTCTAGAGGGCAAGGGAAACACTGCCCAACCTAGTTTCAACATTTCATGTAGATGGTGATAGAATACATACTTTGGGCACATCTTACACTGTAACCTAGGACAAGGTAGAAATAATATATCCTTACCTGCTAAAAATCATTCTAATTTCTGTATCTACAATTTTGTTAAGATTGTCAGGTACAACTTTTCATATTTAGCATCAGTTATATCCCACCAGTTAATCAAGTCTCATTATAAAACCTATCACCAATTGTTATCCACGTTTATTAGAATAAACCTAACCCTTGTAAAGCAATTCATAAAGCATGAAGATTTGAACAAAATTGTGAAACAAATTCAAGAGAACAGACAAAAAACTGTAGTAACTGTCCAACATGATACAAAAGAAATAAGGAGAGTTCTACAAAAAGAAAAGCAAGACACAAGCCACAACTCTTGTTGGATGGACTCTTTAGATAGCCACTAAATGCAACTAGAATCTTCAACACCCTATGTCCCCCATCATTATTTTGCTGATATTAATTAGTATAAATTTAATAATGTCTATTGTACTCATATAGAACTAGAGGATGTTCAAGTGAGTAGCAATTTTAACCTCATTATCTAAAACACATAGGATAATGTTAAAAGAGAATTATCAAGATAGTGAGTTAAAGCTAGAGAGAAGCCCCAGTAGTAGTAAAAGAATTTACTGGGTCTATAGAAAAGGGAGGGCATGAGACAGAGGCTTGAAAATTCTAGCTAATCTTTATAGCAAACTAAGAGCATACACTGTATTTTAGAATGTATTGTACATTTTAGAAGGCCTTTAGTGAATATCGAGTGCTGTGCCTGTTTACATATTTTAAAGCAGTACAAACATCCAGGACCCCTCAGTGATAACAAGAAAGACTAACCTAAACATAACAAGATAACAAAGCAAAAAATGCAAAGAAAGAGAAAAAAAACAGACTCACTAGAAACTGATGTCTTGCCTTGAAAAAGTGCCAAAAGGACCAAAGCACACACAAGAAAAATAAAGGTGAAGAGTTCACTGAGGAAGACTCCATTTCTTTCATCTTCTAGAGACCCTCAGAGACCACCATGATGAACTAAGCATGCCCAAGAGGATGTACCAAGAGGAGTTAATTACCATAGGAAGTGAGGATGAGTGAGGCCAGAGAATAAATATGTATAAGGCAGATTGTGCAATGCCATGCATATGTAGGACCTCAAAGAAAAATAAGAGAGGCAAGCTCTCTAGTGTTCATGCATGTCTTTAGTGAAGTTAAACCCCATGCACCTCAATGTCAATTAAAAATACATACTACTCTAACAACTGTTGTTATAAGGTTCTTTTCTGCCTTGTTTCAGGGGAGATATTTGGAGTTTGCAGGGCTCCAAAGCCGAGCTGCAGATGCCCCTCGGGGGGACATCGGGGTGTCCTTGGGGGGTGTTTTTGGGGGTCCCAGTGGCAGTGGTGGCAGAGCCGTGGCAGGGGGCGGGCGGATGTGGGTGCCCACACAGGGGGGTTGGGCTTCCCTGGCCGGGCCCTCCAAGCTCTGCCAGTGCCATGTGGAGACCACACGGGACTGGTGGGGGGCAGTGACACCAGGTTTGGGGATCCTCAGGAAAGCTACAGTTTCCCTAAGCGAGACCCCTGAGAGAGGAGACCCCCAGAACCCCAAAGCAGGGACCCCAAGAGTGGAGGACACCTGGGATTGCTGGGACCCCAGCGAGGGGTGCTAGGGCTGGAGGGGCAGGATGATGGGTGATTTATTAAAATATGGATATTGATCTAATATCAATACCCAACTGTGATGGACAAAGACTCTCTAACAGGTTAGAGTTAGAAAGTGTAGGTTTAATGCAATGCTGGGCAGCTGCGTGGGATCACTCCCTAATATGCACTGCAAAGTTACAAGTGATTACAGACTCTATTTATGTACATAAGTGTTGAATACCCCAAATACTAATACATATTCATAACACTAATGCCTGGCATCCTCCGCTTCGTATCATAATTAGATAAAAGACCATTAAGCATGCATAGTTTATTCTTTGAATTAAGTCAGTGGTCTCTTTTATGGGGAGGGGTCATAAAAAGAGGAAGCAAGGAGAGTCTTCCTCATTCTAAACTTTCAACCTTTTCAATGGCTAACAGGACAAATGGAACCTGGTAGAACTCCAGTTTCCTGTTTCCATGACTGTTTCAATGGGATGTTAGAAGATTTACAGTTGTCTGTGTTCTTAGATCTATTTACCAGTTTCTTCTGTTTCTCATTATAAACACAGCTAAACAAATTCAAAAAATGACAAGCAATTAGTTATTTAGATCTGGGATAGTTATTTTAGATTCATTTCCTTTCAACTAACCATTGACTCTTAATTATTTCCAGCACCTAATTATTTCCTATCTATCTATCTACTTTAACTAATTCAGGCAAAGCTGATCTGTAGCTAAAACCTTAACTTTTCTAAAATCCTTAATTCCTTTGAAGTTCATATCTCACTGGAATGGGGTTCAGTGGTCCTGGTGCCAGAAGAGGCTGCTCCCAGTATCAGCATAGTTGCCCCCACCCTGTGTGCTTTCAGTTTTGTCAGCACTCCCAGTATGAGCCCAGTCACTGCCAGTCATTCCCCATTATGATGCAGTTTGCCCCAGCATGGTCCCAGTTGCTCCCAGTTGCTCCCACTTTCCTCCAGTTCCCGGTTCTCCCAGCTGGCCCTGGAGATCGAAGTAAAAACTGTTCCATGACCCATTTCTCATAAGTCCAGGGCGATATCTTTGGTTAATGGGCCAGCTGTTAAAACCAAATGGGGCAGTGTTCTTTATCTCTTCCATGACCCATCCTCCCTCCAGGGAGATATCTTCTGTTAATGGGCCATTGAGTCTCACTGCATGACTGATAAAATTACATCATCCCATTGTGAGATGCTCCACCCAGAGGGAGGAGCCAAGCATTCCCAACCTGGATATAATCTGAGATTTAAAGCACCAGAAGCAGCCTGGTTTCCACTGGATTCCCAGAGGAAGACCAGACTCATCTGCACCACCACTGGACCTTCAGAGGAAAACTACACCCTTCTACAAGATCATTGCTTCAACAAAACCACACCTGTCACTCCAGGAGGACTGCAGCCACGATTTGATTGGACTGCTAGCAACACCCTGACTACCCGGGTGTCAGGTTGGATTCTGACTCTCTCAGAATTTTTGTATTTTAGTATTGCATTTTTAGTTTAATTTTTAATTTTTAGGTTAGGCTGCGAAGGAAGATGCTCCAGGACAGCCAGGCAGGTGAGGAGGAAGTCAGTGCCCCTTTCCCCCTCTCTCCTGCTCCATCTCCCAGCCCAGCATGGCCCCTGGCTGCAGGACAACCCTGCTGCCGACGCCGTCCTGCCAGGGACGCACTGGGGGATCTCCTTCCCCTTCCCTCTGGGATGGAGGCAAATCCCATCCTCTCCTTGTCCTTCCTCCCCCAGAAAAGGAGCTGAGGAATGGAGACCCAGAGGACAAATCCCCGAGGGCAGGACCTTGTGGAAGAGGCCGTCTTGAGCAGCTCCAAGTGCAGGAATCCAATGGGAAGGAAAAGCCCCAGAGATCCTGCATGAGGAGGGCTTCCAACCATCCCAGGGTTCTTGGAGAAGGGAAAGACCCAGGCCTGTGCCAGGAAGATGGATCAGAGCTTCAGCCAGAGCTCCCACCTGATCCAGCACCAGA
>NW_026690680.1:0-6489 GCF_015227805.2 Hirundo rustica | reverse complement strand
CCTCACAAACACCCTTCCCCATTCACGTGCACTTCTACACCCCAATAAATTCCTGGCTGAGTCTCAGCAGGAGCAGGGGCCAGAGCTCTGGCCATGTACAGTTAATATTTACTCCCTGTCTGGCTTTCCCTTTCAGTCCTGACCCTATTTTCTTTGTACGGAAAACCTTCCTCTGTAAGGAACGTGGCACTGAGCTTATTCTTCCCACCCTTGTCTGACTAGGCTATAGATGTCTATTTTCAGTTAATATTTCATCACCAAAGAGTTTCTATAGGCATTCACTTTTCCTTCCATGCTTCCTGAACTCCATCCAGTTCACTTTTATTGTTACTGAAAGTACTTAAATCTGAAAGCAGTAGTCGAGATGCTATCTCATCAGTATTGTATACTGAGAGAGACATCTATCACTTCCCAGGTACATGACACAATGTCTCTATGTTAGAAGCCCAAAAATTGCATTGGCTTTTTTTTTGGTCACACTGCTAGGTCCTATTTAATTTACTGAAGCCCATACATACAAATCTATATGTTAGTAGGCATGTATATTATAGCTACTGTATTCCCTTCAGTGACCACTTTGCAATTATAGGAAGAAAAAAATACTTTGCATGCCTCCTTTCCATTCCTTATAAATCCATGCTGTTTGTTGGTCGTGGATCCGTTCTCCCCTAAGTGCTTAAGATTTTTACCTTTTAATATTTTTCCACTATACTACTGCAGACTGAAGTTAGGCTTACCAGATGGTAGATGACAGGTTCACTCTTTATCTTCCTCTTCCCTTGCCATTTTAAAAGATCAGTAACCTTCCCTTCTTTCTTTTCAGACATCTTAGAGCTCACTAGTTCTCCAGGAACACTAAAAGATTGTCAGCATTTTGGACACATTCATTAGTTAATTCCCTTCCTTCCCCATGCTGCACATCAGAAGGATATGCTCAGTTTCACATCCTTAGTTTTCTCTCCCTCAACCTTTGCTATGACATTCTCTCAACAATCCTAACTACAAGATTGTTTTTCCTAACTGGGCTTTCTTTTTCCTAAAAAATGCAATTAGTACTTTTTAAAATGTAGAATAATTGTTCATTTTTTTCTCTTCTTTGTGGAATAACAAATCTTTTATTCCTAGCAATTCCCTTTTTCCCCTTGTAATTAAAGCAGCATTTAGAATCTATACACATCTAAGTAGTTGGTACATTGAAAAATAGAGGCACTATGACTTGCAGTGCTCTTATACACTATAAATAAGGCAATTTTATATGTTTAATAAGTTATCATGGGCATAAAAGAAAAAAAAAAAAAGAAGTGTTGAAATGCAGTCCAGTAAGAGTCAAAATCCATATATTTAACAGTGAAAAATAATTTTGTTTTCAAACCCTTCCTACATTTCAACTGTTTCTGAAGTAAAGTGTAAGCTCATTTCCCATTACATCCTTTCAGTTGCCATGATAAGTAACAAGAAAGAACAAAGAATTTCCTTCCTGGATTACTTTGCTAAATTCATACCTCAATCTTTTGGTAGATGATGTTTTTCAAACACACTCAGATGTCTGATTGTCAGCTTTATGTCTCAGCAAGTATTCCCAGCAATTCAGGTACAGTAAAGTATCTACTTCTAGCAAGCCTCTGTGTACTATATAACTTTTATAGTCATTATAAAAAGTAATTTATTGAAAAAACTTAAACCTTTTCCAACTCAACTGACTTTTGATTTAAAGGTGTGTAATCCTGGTTATGGTAATCAGGTGTGGTAGGTGCTTTTTTCAGAATTAGGTTTGCTGTTTATGTCACAAAGTTTAGAACTCTGAGAGTAACATCCTCTAAAACATAGCATGTTCAGAGAAACAGAGATATCAGCTCATGTTTCACTGTTACAATGCCTGAAATTGCACATAATATGAGGTAGGAGAACTTTTCCCATTTTTAGATCACATTTTTTTTTTTTCTCCTGGGTATCATTTCTCTTTGCCTTCACTGAAGTACAATACAATTCTGACTACAGACTGTCTCTGGGGAAAGAGCTTGTAATAAAAAGGGGAAAGTAAAACATTGTTTTTCTTTCTTTCTTTCTTTCTTTCTTTCTTTCTTTCTTTCTTTCTTTCTTTCTTTGTGTGTTTCTTTCTTTCTTTCTTTCTTTCTTTCTTTCTTTCTTTCTTTCTTTCTTTCTTTCTTTCTTTCTTTCTTTCTTTCTTTCTTTCTCTCTCTCTCTCTTTCTTTCTTTCTTTCTTTCTTTCTTTCTTTCTTTCTTTATCTATCTCTCTCTCTCTCTCTTCTTCCTCTCTTTCTCTCTCTCCTTCATCTTTTTCTTTTTCCTCTCTTTCTCATTGGATGCCTGGTTTGACAGCTTTCTTTTTTTCTTTCTCTTTCTGTCTTTTTCTTTATTACATTTTTCTTCTTTCTGTTGCTTTCCTACTTTTGGTTGGTTGGTTGTTTGCTTCATATACCATATGGCTTCGCTTAATTTTAAAAGTGACAGGATCCTTTAATGACAACAATGATCACGACCAACAGGAAAGCTCCTTGTAACAGTGCCTAGCTCTGATTAGCAATGTGACACTCATGATATTTTTGAGCCAAGCCATTGCAATGGGATTTGAACTTGTTTTTCCATTCAGAGAGGAGAATGCTGCCAGCTATGGTCCCAGCACTTCACTCAGTGTGTGGACAGAGGCCTGCTGGTGCAAGCTAAAGGAGTCTACCTCACTGCATTGTCAAAGACCAGAGAAAAAAACTCAGGGAAGCATCAGCAGGTGAGGTACAGACCCTGCTGAGCTCCTGAGAGGTCCAGCTGCTGAGCTCCGACATCTGGGGCAGCCTTGGTGTTACTCAGTTCTTTATTCAAACCCAGGCATAGCACACTCACTGAAGAGCTGAGCCAGATACCAAGGTGGGGTAAAGACAGAGGCCATATGCTACCCATGGAAAAAAAATCCCATACAGTTCAGTTTTGTGAGGAACTTTGTCTTTCAGAGTATTTTGCAACATAGCCTCAGTTGCCAAGGGCAGTCCAGGTACCACTAAGCTTACACAAAACTTCCTTTCTGAAGGTAAGGTCGAGTGACCAGAGAATGCTTGAGGGCTGACAAAAGCTTTTAGCATACTTAGTCCTGTCTTAGGCTGTCACAGAGACTTACTGGTGTTTCCTTTGCAGAATAATTTGATTATTCCAGGAGAGGACGGCTGGAGGCAAGGAATTCGGCACACCTGCAGGCTGAATCCACCAAGGTGACAGTCAGTTGTGCAAAGGCACGTTTGCATGGAGATCTGAACCTATTTCAAACTGATTTACTTCATAATTGTCCCATTTCTCCCACTGGTGAACCGCTCGGACAACAGTTAGATTTATTTGAGTTTAAATGGGCATGAAAACAAGTGTCAGGGTTGGAGGGAAGACTAGGCACATCTGATCTACGAAACATGTAGGACTACTCCTGGAAACTTGTGAGCTGAGGCATTGTCAGGGAAGGGGTACGGAGCCTTTACACTCCTGACCCTGTACACACCTACACATAACATCAGGCCCTGTTAGCACAGGAAAAAAGTCCACCAATAATGTAGTGGTTGGTCCCCTACTTCTTGTCTATAACCCTGAATTAAAGAGCTTAGTGAAGAATGGCAGCCAGTTTTCCTGAGAGGTCAGTTCACTGAGGTCAACCTTGTTTATACCAGTCTGACTGGCCATCAGACTTGGAGAGGTGTGTGCTTGAACAGCCAGAGGTTCCCCGAAGCACATCTTTTAGATTACAAGAAAGGTCATAGGATGTTCCTTGCCTGCCTTTCTTAACTGTGGCCCTAAGAAATTTTGCAGGAATTATCCAGGGTAATAGCAGAAGCTCATGCATGGGATGAATCTGGACCCAAGTACTCACATCACCAGACATGGGCACAATTTTTGGTGATAAACTCAGAATTATGCCAGCAGATTGAGACCAGGCACAGTGAGAAGCATGGACCCTGCAACACATTGTTATCATATCCATGCTGTTGATTCTGATTCTCTGATAAAGTTAATTGACTGAGTCAGGGCAAATTTGCTCCACACCTGCTCTGGACAGAGCAAGCTCAACCAGCTCTAATCAATCACGCCCACCAGGAAACTGGCACAAACAGTGCTTGTTCAGCTGATGCCAGTGGCTGAACTTGATGGCACTGGTACAATCCCAGGGTGTAAGTCTATGGGATGTGCAAATGACCCTGGGGGAACCACATCAGAATCTTATGCTAAGCCTTTTTTTTTTTTTTTTTTTTTTTTTCCCCTTAAAGTACATTTCCTGAGCATTTCTAATAAACTTTGTTAGTCTCAATGTCATTCAGTTAAAGCTCTGGCAGCATTTCCTTCACATGAAGCGTAATTTATTGCATTTGTTATCTGTCCATTATCAAATTTGTTCTAGGATGGACCAAGGGTGTCCACACTCAACATCCTTATCTGGGGGCCTTCAGCAGGAGACATGGCTGCACATTGCTGTGTAGGTAAAGCATGCAATCCAGGAGTCCAAGGAACTGTGCCCTGAAGTTTCTTGGACTCCTGGAAAGGGAGGCAGCTTGCATTTGCTGGATTCATTCACAAGAGGTTCACCCCAGATAGGGGTTGTTGAGAAAGGGCTATTGGACACACCACACCTGCCTCATCCTTTGTTTTATGAATATTTCTGAGTCTTTTAAACTGTTTTGCCCTGCTCTCCTGTCTGTACACAAAATGCTCCATCCAAAACCCACGCCTCTTTGCAAAGGGATTATGTCTCTAAAGACTCTGGCACAAGCCTGCAGTAGGCTGTGGCTGTCCTGCACAGTGGTTCCCGGTGCATGGAATAAGACTCAGTTGGACATAGGCCCCAAGAAGAGCAGAGTACTGCAAGTCCCCTGAATGGTTCGGACATGGATTATGGCAGCTTTGGAAAACCCAGGATCTTGGGTTGGGCAGAAAACTGGTTAAGAGCTGAAACTCTTCCCTAGGCAACTGCAGAAGAATAAACTCTATATTTGTAGACAGTTGATGGCAGGGGAAAGGGAGGCAGACAGCACCAAACCTTATAAATCATGTCTGCTTTTGAAGTCCTTAAGTGTGTTACTAGATTTTTGTCAGCAGAGAGAGGAGCCTGACTAGGATCCTTCCTTTGGAGACAATTCAGACCACACAACAAATTGAGCAGAGAAGACGTGCATTGAGCTGAAAGATAATTTGACAAGAAGAACAGCAGCAGGAGCAATAGCAGCTGCAAAAATCCTAAAGCCCTCAATGGGCAACTACTTAGCAGATGCAAATAGACTGTAAAGTAAAATATATTGTATGGAAAAAAACATTTAAACATTTGAATCCTTCCAGTTCTCTTTACAGGCTGTAGCTACACATCCTCACCCTATACCAAATATGGGTTTGCTAAAAAACTCTCTATGCAGTTTGGGATCAGGAGCTTCAAACAGGTCTGGGTGGCACTCAAGGGATTATTGTGATTTGCACTCTGTCTCATGATAACTCACTTGTGTGCCCAGAAGTCGCATCAGAAATCAAGGAGCACATTTACGGTTTAAGACTGGATGCCTACAAACCAGCCTGGGTATGGGCAGAAGCAATGCTATCAGCCCTCCTGTCTTCACCCCAGCTTTCATGGGCACAGTGGTGGTGTGCTTCTCTCTGAGCTCGGCTCTGAAAACTCTCATGCTGGAGTTCAGCCGTCCCAGTGATTTTAATTCCTCGAACATCTGGCCTCCGTCTGCTACAGGAAATATGGTGGGCCAGATGGGAAATCCTAGTGGCTGCAGACAGCCTGGGGGGCACCTATTACATTTTTCTCAAAGATGATTTGAAAATGATAGATCACAGGACATAAAGAGCTTTCACATAAAAAGCCCAATATTACTATAAATAAAATGCCTTTTATTTGTTTGGGGTTTTTTCCAATTGTTTTATAAGGGAAAGATATCAATACATGCAAGATGCAAGAGGTATGTTCATTAGACATTCAGCAGGCTAACCGTGCTTCTTGGAAAAGGAAAATAAAAGGCAGACAGAGAGCCTGGACTATTTGCACAGTGTAGTTGTTAGTACATCCTGCTTGGTTTGTCAACCATTCCAGATGGCCACTTCCAAACCAGTTTGGGAAGAGACAGGCTAGAGGTGTGGGCCCATGTGAATTTCAATCAAGGCCAAATGCAAGTTCTTGCACCTGGGTCAGGACAATCTGGAATATCAGTGCAGACTGGGGAATGAAGAGACTGAGAACCACCCTGTGGAGAAGGACTAAGGAATCCTGATGGACAGGACTCGAAAAAGAGTACTTGCAGCACAGGAAGTCAGCTATCGCCTGGGCTGCATCACAAGAGCTGTGTCCAGCAGGTTAAAAGTTAAAGAAGGTAGATTTAGATTGGACATAAAGAAGAATTTTTGTGAAGAGCATGATGAGGCATTTGAATAGGTTTATCAGAGTTTTGTGGATGCCTCTGGAAATTTTTAAAGTCAGATTCAATGAGCTTTTGAGCAATCTGATCTAGT
>NW_026690679.1:0-6509 GCF_015227805.2 Hirundo rustica | reverse complement strand
AAATCCCAAAAATCCACCAAAAAATCCACTAAAAAAATCCCAAAAATTCACCAAAAAATCCACCAAAAAATCCCAAAAATCCACTAAAAAATCCCCAAAATTCACCAAAAAATCCCCAAAAAAATCCCAAAAATCCACAAAAAAATCCACGAAAAAATCCCCAAAATTCACAAAAATATCCACTAAAAATCCCCAAAATTCACCAAAAAATCGCCAAAAAACCCAATTAAAAATCCCCAAAATTCACCAAAAAATCGCCAAAAAACTGCCAAAATCCCACTAAAAAATCCCCAAAATTCAGCAAAAAACTGCCAAAAAATCACAAAAAAACCACTTAAAAATCCCCCCATAACCACCAAAAATCCCCAAAAAGCCACCAAAAATCCACTGAAAAAAACCAAAATTCACCAAAAAAACACCAAAAAATCCACTTAAAAATCCCAAAAATTCACCAAAAAATCCACTAAAAAGTTCCAAATATTCACCCAAAAATCCACAAAAAATCCCCAAAATTCACCAAAAATCGCAAAAAAGGAGCAAAATCCACTAAAAAATCCACTAAAAAATCCAAAAATATCCACCAAAAAGCCTTTAAAAATCACAAAAAAATCCACTAAAAAATCCCCAAAACCCACTAAAAAAATCCCCAAAACCCACCAAAAATCCAATAAAAAATCCACCAAAAATCCACTAAAAAAATCCCAAAAATACAGGAAAAAATCCCAAAAATTCGCACCAAAAATCCCAAAAAATTCACCCCAAAAATCCCAAAAATTCACACAAAAAATCCTAAAAAAATCACAAAAAATCCACCAAAAATCCACTAAAAAATCCCAAAAATCCACCAAAAAATCCACTTAAAAATCCCAAAAATTCACAAAAAAAACTCACAAAAAAATCCAAAAAATCCACTAAAAAATCCCCAAAATTCACAAAAAAATCCCCAAAAATTCCCACCAAAAAATCCCCAAAATTCACACACAAAAAAATCCCCAAATCCACCAAAAATCCAAAAAACTCACCAAAAAATCCACTTAAAAATCCCAAAAAATTCACACAAGAAAATCCCAAATTTTTGGTGGATTTTTTTGAATTTTTAGTGGAATTTATTAATTTTTTTTTTAATTTTTAGTGGATTTTTTGGAATTTTTAGTGGAATTTTTTGTAAATTTTTTTAGTGGACTTTTTGGTGGATTTCTGTCTGGGATTAATGTGGGATTAATCCTGGAATTAAACTGGGATTAATGTGGGATTTATATGGGATTAATGTGGGATTAATCCTGGAATTAAACTGGGATTCATGTGGGATTTATATGGGATTAATTCTGGATCTCTCTGGGATTCATGCGGGATTAATGTGGGATTAATCTGGGATTAATCCTGGAATTAAACTGGGATTCATATGTGATTTATATGGGATTAATCCGGGATTAATCATGGATCTATCTGGGATTAATGTGGGATTAATCTGGGATTAATGTGGGATTAATCCTGGCTCTGTCTGGGATTATTTGGGATTTATATGGGATTAATCCCGGATTAATGTGGGATTAATCATGGATCTATCTGGGATTAATGTGGGATTAATCTGGGATTAATGTGGGATTAATCCTGGCTCTGTCTGGGATTAGTATGGGATTAATCCTGGAATTAAACTGGGATTAATGTGGGATTAATCCTGGCTCTGTCTGGGATTAATGTGGGATTAATCCTGGAATTAAACTGAGATTAATTTGGGATTAATCCTGGATCTATCTGGGATTTATATGGGATTAATCTGGGATTAGTATGGGATCTGTCTGGGATTAATGTGGGATTTATATGGGATTAATCCGGGATCTGTCTGGGATTAATCCTGGATATGGGATTAATCCTGGAATTAAACTGGGATTAATGTGGGATTAATCCCGGATATGGGATTAATGTGGGATTCATACGGGATTAATCCTGGATCTATCTGGGATTAATGTGGGATTTATATGGGATTAATCCTGGAATTAAACTGGGATTAATCCCGGATATGGGATTAATGTGGGATTTATATGGGATTAATCCGGCATTAATCCTGGATCTGTCCGGGATTAATCCGGGATTTATACGGGATTAATCCTGATCTATCTGGGATTAATGTGGGATTTATATGGGATTAATCCTGATCTATCTGGGATTAATGTGGGATTTATATGGGATTAATCCGGGATTAATCCTGGATCTGTCCGGAATTAATCCGGGATTAATCTTGGATCAAACCAGGATCCCACCGCCATTTATCTGGGATCCATCCCGATTTTTTCCGGGATTTACCCAAGACAGACTCCGGGCGGGATCTCCTCGAGACCCGTTCCCCAGGACCCCCCTCCCCCACCCCTTATCGATCCCCTATCGATCCCTTATCGATCCCCTATCGATCCCTCCTCACCCGCCCGTTGTGATCCACGTAATAAAAATACTCGCGGATTCCGGGCTCCGGCCGCTGCCCCTGCCGGTACAGGGGCTCCGGGCGCGCACACAGCCGCAGCACCGCGCCCGCCCTCATCGCGACAGCCACCGGCCGCCCCCGCTATCGCGACAGGCGACGGCGACCTCCGCGCGACCGGAGCCACCCGGAAGTGGCCGCCCGGGGGACCGGAAAGCGCGGGCACCGCCTCGGGTGGTGCGGCGCTGAAAAGGGTCCGGGGAGGAAACGGAACTGAAAGGAGAAGGGCCGGAGGGGTTCCCGCCGCTCTAGGGGATCCTATGGATTTCCGGACCCTATGGAATGTTCCAGACCTTCCCTAGAGGGGCGAAGAGCTTTATAGAGGCTGAGCGATCCCGTAAAAATCCCCTTTAGGCAGCTGCTGGCGCTCATAGATCCCTTATAGAGGCCGCCCCTCCCTCGCTTCCCGCCATTTTCCCCGCGGGGCCCTCAGGGCCTCACAGGCACCGGGGTGAGGGGAAAAGCCGGGAAATGAGGCGGGAAAATATCGGGATGAAGGAAAAAAGCACCGGGACGAGGTAGAAAAATATCGGGATGAAGGAAAAAAAGCACCGGGATGAGGTAGAAAAATATCGGGATGAGGGAAAAAAGCACCGGGATGAGGTAGAAAAATATCGGGATGGGGTGGAGAGATATCGGGATGAGGGAAAAACACCGAGAGGAGGGGAAAAGTTGGAAAATGAGGCATGAAAATATCGAGATGAGGGGAAAAAGCACCTCTGATGTGGTGAAAAAAACAGCGGGATGAGGGAAAAAAGTATTGGGATGAGGGGAAAAACACCGGGATGAGGAGAAAACTTGGAAAATTAGGCGGGAAAATATCGGGATGGAGTGGAAAAATACCAAAGTGAGCTGAAAAACATCGAAATGAGGAGAAAATGAGAAAAATGGGGTGGGGAAACACCGAAATGAGGCAAAAAACAATGGAATAAGGCACCAAAAAAAACCCCAAAATTGGGTGGAAAACCACCAGAATGAGGGGAAAAAACCCACTGAAATGAGGTAAAAACCCCACAAAAATGAGGTGGAAAAGCACCAAAAAAGAGGCAAAAAATAGGAAAAATGAGGTGGGAAAACACCGGGATAAAGGGAAAAAGATCAAAATGATGTCAAAGTCTGATGAGATAAGGCCCAAAATACCAAAATGGGGTGGAAAAACGCCGGGATGAGGGGAAAATACCAAAATGGGGTGGAAAAACACCAAAAATGGGGTGGAAAAACACCGGGATGAGGAGAAAAATACCAAAATGAGGTGGAAAAATGCAGGGATGAGGGGAAAATACCAAAATGAGGTGGAAAACACCGGGATGAGGAGAAAAATACCAAAATGGGGCGGAAAAACACCGGGATGAAGGGAAAAATACCAAAAATGGGACGGAAAAACATCGGGATGAGGGGAAAAATACCAAAAATGGGACCGAAAAACATCGGGATGAAGGGAAAAATACCAAAAATGGGGCAGACAAACACCAAAAATGGGGCAGAAAAACACCGGGATGAGGAGAAAAATACCAAAATGAGGTGGAAAAATGCAGGGATGAGGGGGAAAATACCAAAATGAGGTGGAAAACACCGGGATGAGGGGAAAATACCAAAAATGGGGTGGAAAAACGCTGGGATGAGGAGAAAATACCAAAATGGAGTGGAAAAACAACGGGATGGGGAGAAAAAAACCAAAATGGGGTGGAAAAAACACCGGGAATGAGGAGAAAATGCAGGGATAAGGCAAAAAAGCCTCTAAAATGAGGTGGAAAACACCGGGATTATGAGAAAAATACCAAAAATCAGGTGGAAAAACACCAGGATGCGGAGAAAGATACCAGAATGAGGTGGAAAAATGCCGGGATGAGGGGAAAATACCAAAATGGGGTGGAAAAACACCGGGATGAGGGGAAAAATATCAAAATGGGGTGGAAAACCACCAAAAATGGGGCGGAAAAACACTGGGATAAGGGGAAAATACCAAAATGGGGTGGAAAAACACCAAAAATGGGGTGGAAAACACCGGGATGAGGGGAAAAATACCAAAAATGGAGTGGAAAAAAGCTGGGATGAGGGGAAAATACAGGGATAAGGCAAAAAAGCCTCAAAAATGAGGTGGAAAACACCGGGATGAGGGGAAAAAATCCAAAAATGAGGTGGAAAAACACCGGGATGAGGAGAGAAATACCAAAATGAGGTGGAAAAATGCAGGGATGAGGGGGAAAATATCAAATTGGGGTGGAAAACCACCAAAAATGGGGCAGAAAAACACCAAAAATGGGGCGGAAAAAACACCGGGATGAGGGGAAAATATAGGGATAAGGCAAAAAAGCCTCAAAAATCAGGTGGAAAAAACACCAGAATGAGGAGAAAAATACCAGAATGAGGTGGAAAAACGCCAGGATGAGGAGAAAAATACCAAAATGGGGCAGAAAAACACCGGGATGAGGGGAAAATACCAAAAATGAGGTGGAAAAACACCGGGATGAGGAGAAAATACAGGGATAAGGCAAAAAAGCCTCAAAAATGAGGCGGAAAACACCGGGATGAGGAGAAAATACCAAAATGGGGTGGAGAAACACCAAAAATGGGGCAGAAAAACACCGGGATGAGGGGGAAATGCAGGGATAAGGCAAAAAAACCTCAAAAATGAGATGGAAAACACCGGATTAGGAGAAAAATTCCAAAATGGGGTGGAAAAACACCAGGATGAGGAGAAAATACAGGGATAAGGCAAAAAAGCCTCAGAAATGAGGTGGAAAACACTGGGATAAGGGGAAAATACCAAAATGGGGTGGAAAACCACCAAAAATGGGGCGGAAAAACACCGGGATGAGGGGAAAAACACCAAAATGGGGTGGGAAAACGCCAGGATGAGGAGAAAATACAGGGATAAGGCAAAAAAGCCTCAAAAATGAGGTGGAAAACACCAGGATGAGAGGAAAATACCAAAATGAGGTGGAAAAACACTGGGATGAGGGGAAAAATACCAAAATGGGGTGGAAAAACATCGAGATGAGGGGAAAAATACCAAATTGGGGTGGGAAAACACCAAAAATGGGGCAGAAAAACACCGGGATGAGGGGAAAATTTCAAAATGGGGCGGAAAAACACCGGGATGAGGGGAAAAATACCAAACTGGGGTGGAAAAACACCGGGACGAGGGGAAAATACAGGGATAAGGCAAAAAAGCCTCAGAAATGAGGTGGAAAACACCGGGATTAGGGGAAAAATACTAAAATGGAGTGGAAAAACACCGGGATGAGCAGAAAATACAAAAAATGGGGTGGTGAAACAACGGGATGAGGGGAAAATACAAAAAATGGGGTGGAAAAACACCAAAAATGGGGTGGAAAAACAACGGGATGAGGGGAAAATTAGCAAAAATGGGACAGAAAAACACCAAAAATGGGGCAGAAAAACACCGGGATGAGGGGAGAATACAGGGATAAGGCAAAAAAGCCTCAAAACTGAGGTGGAAAACACCGGGATGAGGAGAAAAATACAAAAATGGGGTGGAAAAATGCCAGGATGAGGGGAAAATGCAGGGATAAGGCAAAAAAGCCTCAAAAATGAGGTGGAAAACACCGGGATTAGGAGAAAAATTCCAAAATGGGGTGGAAAAAACACCAGAATGAGGAGAAAAATACCAAAAATGGGGTGGAAAAACACCGGGATGAGCGGAAAATACAAAAAATGGGGCGGTGAAACAACGGGATGAGGGGAAAATTTCAAAATGGGGTGGAAAAAAAACGGGATGAGGAGAAAAATACCAGAATGAGGTGGAAAAACACCAAAAATGAGGTGGAAAACACCGGGATGAGGGGAAAATACAGGGATAAGGCAAAAAAGCCTCAGAAATGAGGTGGAAAACACCGGGATGAGGGGAAAAATACCAAAATGGGGCGGAAAAACATCGAGATGAGGGGAAAATACCAAAATGGGGTGGAAAACCACCAAAAATGGGGCGGAAAAACACCGGGATGAGGGGAAAATGCAGGGATAAGGCAAAAAAGCCTCAGAAATGAGGTGGAAAACACCGGGATGAGGA
>NW_026690678.1:0-6640 GCF_015227805.2 Hirundo rustica | reverse complement strand
TGGGGGGTTGGAGGGGACAGCTGCCAGCCCCGGGCCGTGCTCCGGTCGCTCTCCTGCTCTATCTGGGCATCTTTCTCCTCCTGTGGTTCCCAGGCATTCGCTCCGTTAATTGTTAATTATTAATTGTTAATCAGGGAGCGGCTGCCATTCCCAGCCGGCCCCGAGCCCCTGGTCAGGGCTGCTCTGTCCCTGCAGGGACAGCTCCAGGAGGGGACACCGGGATATCCCGGGATTCCAGAGTGACCCCAAAGCTGTGAGGGGACATTGGGATATCCCGGGATTCCAGAGTCACCCCAAAGCTGTGAGGGGACACCGGGATATCCCGGGATTCCAGAGTGACCCCAAAGCTGTGAGGGGACACCGGGATATCCCGGGATTCCAGAGTGACCCCAAAGCTGTGAGGGGACACCGGGATATCCCGGGATTCCAGAGTGACCCCAAAGCTGTGAGGGGACATTGGGATATCCCGGGATTCCAGAGTCACCCCAAAGCTGTGAGGGGACACCGGGATATCCCGGGATTCCAGAGTGACCCCAAAGCTGTGAGGGGACACCGGGATATCCCGGGATTCCAGAGTGACCCCAAAGCTGTGAGAGGACACCGGGATATCCAGGGATTACAGAATCACCCCAAAGCTGTGAGGGGACACCGGGATATCCCGGGATTCCAGAGTCACCCCAAAGCTGTGAGGGGACACCGGGATATCCCGGGATTCCAGAGTCACCCCAAAGCTGTGAGGGGACATTGGGATATCCCGGGATTCCAGAGTGACCCCAAAGGTGTGAGGGGACATTGGGATATCCCGGGATTCCAGAGTGACCCCAAAGCTGTGAGGGGACATTGGGATATCCCGGGATTCCAGAGTCACCCCAAAGCTGTGAGGGGACACCGGGATATCCCGGGATTCCAGAGTGACCCCAAAGCTGTGAGGGGACTTTGGGATATCCAGGGATTCCAGAATCAACCCAAAGCCAGGAGGGGACTTTGGGACATCCTGGGATTCCATAACCATCACATATTTTTTGTCCCCCATGTCTCACCTTGCCGTGGGAAACTGAGGCAGGCAGGGTGGCTGTGGGAGCGCGCCTGGAAGAACAGGGATGGGGACAGGGACAGGGACAGGGACAGGGACAGGGATGGGGACAGGAATGGGGACGGGAACAGGGACAGGTACAGGAATGGAGATGGGGACAAGGACAGGGATAGGGACATGGACAGGAACAGGGACTGGAACAGGGACAGGGACAGGGACACGGACAGGGACAGGGACACGGATGGAGACAGGACCAGGACCAGGGAGACGGGGACATGGACACAGACACGGACATGGACAGGACCAGGGACATGGACATGAACAGGGACAGGAATAGGCACAGGGACATGGACAGGAGAAAGGATGGGACATGGACATGGACACGGACACGGACAGGGACAGGACCAGGACCAGGACCAGGGACAGGGATGGGGACAGGGACATGGACACAGACACGGACAGGAACAGGGACACGGACACGGACAGACATGGACAGGACCAGGACCAGGGACAGGGATGGGGACAGGGACATGGACACGGACACAGACAGGGACAGGGACAGGAACAGGGACATGGACATGGACATGGACATGGACATGGACATGGACATGGACATGGACATGGACACAGACATGGACATGGACAGGACCAGGACCAGGACCAGGACCAGGACCAGGACCAGGACCAGGAGCAGGAGCAGGAGCAGGGACAAGTCCCGGCCCGGTCTGGGCTCTGTCCCGCCCGGCTGCAGCACCGCCCCGCGCCGGGCCAGCCGTGCCGCGTCCCCACGAGCCGCGCTGTCTCCCGTGTCGCAGGTGAAAGTGTGGTTCCAGAACAGGCGGACGAAATACAAACGGCAGAAGCTGGAGGAGGAGGGCCCCGACTCGGACCAGAAGAAGAAAGGCTCTCACCACATCAACCGATGGCGCCTGGCCACCAAGCAGTCGAGCGGAGAAGACATCGACGTCACCTCCAACGACTAAAGCAGGGACAGGCTCCAGGTGCGGCCACCATGGAGAGGACCCCGGGGCAGGACGGGGGCACACAGGCGGCGGCACCGACTGTAGCGACTGTCCCCGGGCTGTAGGGACGCGGCCCGAGCCGCCGCCGCCGCCGCCCGCGGCCTTTCCTCGGGGCGGGGCGCGACCCCCGTCCCCCCGACGCCGCCCGGGGCGTCCCTCGGAGGGGCTTTTGGGGGAGCTCCGGCCGAGCCCGGGAGGAAGAGGAGGCTGCCAGGGCGGCCCCGGGACCGCGCATCCTCCTCGGCGCTGGAGTCCGTGAGATCCAACCGACGCGTCCTGCCGGGAGCTCAGTGTTCCGAGCCCTTCTTCGTTTGCCTTTTCCTTCTCGTTCCCCACCGTTTTTTCCCCCCCCTTTTTCCCCCTCCCTCCTTTTTGTTGTTTTTTTTTTTTTTTTTTCCCCTCCGTTGAGTTCACGGTTTGGTTTTTTGTTTTGTTTTGTTTTGTTTTGTTGTTTTGTTTTTAACGCCGGTTTATTTTAATTTATTCATTCTCCCCGTGCCCGTGTGCGTGCGTTCCCGTCCGTAGGTAGCAGCTGTAGTGAGTGTTACTGCGTGGAAATAAAAAAAGGCAAAAACGTGCTGGAAACTCACACGGACCGCGCCCTTCTGGGGGTGGGGACAGCGCTGGCCTCGCGGGACGCGGACTGGGAGGCACTGGGAGGGACTGGGAGTCACTGGGAGTCACTGGGAGGCACTGGGAGGGACTGGGAGGCACTGGGAGGGACTGGGAGTCACTGGGAGGCACTGTGAGGTAATGGGAGGCAAAGGGAAGCAGTGAGAGTCACTGGGAGGCAATGGGAGTCACTGGGAGGCACTGGGAGGCACTGGGAGGCACTGGGGGTCACTGGGAGGCACTGGGAGGCACTGGGAGGCAATGGAAGACGCTGGGAGGCACTAGGAAGCAATGGGAGTCATTGGGAGACACTGGAAGGCACTGGGAGGCACTGGGAGGCACTGGGGGTCACTGGGAGGCAATGGGAGGGAATGGGAGGGAATGGGAGTCATTGGGAGTCACTGGGAGACACTGGGAGGCACTGGGAGGGAATGGGAGGCACTGGGGGTCACTGGGAGGCAATGGGAGGCAATGGGAGGCACTGGGAGGCACTGGGGGTCACTGAGAGGCAATGGGAGTCACTGGGAGGCACTGGGAGGGAATGGGAGGCACTGGGAGGCACTGGGAGGGAATGGGAGTCACTGGGAGGCACTGGGAGGCACTGGGAGGGAATGGGAGGCACTGGGAGGCACTGGGAGGGAATGGGAGTCACTGGGAGGCACTGGGAGGCACTGGGAGGGAATGGGAGTCACTGGGAGGCACTGGGAGGCACTGGGAGGGAATGGGAGTCACTGGGAGGCACTGGGAGGCAATGGGAGGAAATGGGAGGCACTGGGAGTCACTGGGGGTCACTGGGAGGCACTGGGAGGTAATGGGAGGGAATGGGAGGCAATGGGAGGCAGGGAACAAGCGGAATTTGGTGCTCCATGGCAGTGGGTGAGGACAGGGGTGTCCCTGGTGTCCCACAGGTGTCCCAGGTATCTGGGGTGTCTCTGGAGGTGTCCCTGATGTCCCACAGGTGTCCCAGGTACGTGGGGTGTCCCTGGAGGTGTCCCCAAGGGTCCCACAGGTGTCCCAGGTACATGGGGTGTCCCTCGGGGTGTCCCTGATGTCCCACAGGTGTCCCAGGTACGTGGGGTGTCCCTCAGGGTGTCCCTGGTGTCCCACAGGTGTCCCAGGTACGTGGCAGCTCCAGGAGCAGCAGCTCCACACCTGCCCAGGGATTGGATGTTGGATGTGACCAGCTCCACCTCCCTGCAGGTCCCTGGGGAACGTCCCCTGCAGGGATGGGACACCCGGGAATGTCCCCTGAAAGGATGGGACACCCGGGAATGTCCCCTGCATTGGTGGGACACCCGGGAATGTCCCCTGCATTGGTGGGACACCCGGGAATGTCCCCTGCAGGGGTGGGACACCCGGGAATGTCCCCTGCAGGGGTGGGACACCCGGGAATGTCCCCTGCAGGGGTGGGACACCCGGGAATGTCCCCTGCAGGGATGGGACACCCGGGAATGTCCCCTGCAGGGGTGGGACACCCGGGAATGTCCCCTGTAGGGATGGGACACCGGGAATGTCCCCTGCAGGGGTGGGACACCCGGGAATGTCCCCTGCAGGGATGGGACACCCGGGAATGTCCCCTGCAGGGATGGGACACCCGGGAATGTCCCCTGCAGGGGTGGGACACCCGGGAATGTCCCCTGCAGGGGTGGGACACCCGGGAATGTCCCCTGAAAGGATGGGACACCCGGGAATGTCCCCTGTAGGGGTGGGACACTCGGGAATGTCCCCTGCATTGGTGGGACACCCGGGAATGTCCCCTGCAGGGATGGGACACCCGGGAATGTCCCCTGCAGGGGTGGGACACCCGGGAATGTCCCCTGCAGGGGTGGGACACCCGGGAATGTCCCCTGCAGGGATGGGACACCCGGGAATGTCCCCTGCAGGGGTGGGACACCCGGGAATGTCCTTTGCAGGGGTGGGACACCCGGGAATGTCCCCTGCATTGGTGGAACACCCGGGAATGTCCCCTGCAGGGGTGGGACACCCGGGAATGTCCCCTGAAAGGATGGGACACCCGGGAATGTCCCCTGCAGGGGTGGGACACCCGGGAATGTCCTTTGCAGGGGTGGGACAGCCGGGAATGTCCCCTGAAAGGATGGGACACCCGGGAATGTCCCCTGCAGGGGTGGGACACCCGGGAATGTCCCCTGCAGGGGTGGGACACCCGAGATTGTCCCCTGCATTGGTGGGACACCCGGGAATGTCCCCTGCAGGGATGGGACACCCAGGGGACCCCCCAGGCAGGAGGGACTTGGGGACTTCCTCAGGGAAGAAAGGTCAGGAATCCTTCCCAGGTGTTCCTGGAATTTGGGGGAAAACACACACCCTAATTTTATACATATACATAAAATTGTTAATATATAATTATATATATAACTATATATTTTTTATAATTTAAATATATAGTTATATATAAGTGTGTGTATATATAACTATATAGAATTTAATGTATAATTTTATACATTTTATATATAATTTAAATATATAATTATCTATATAAGTGTATATATGTAACTACATTTATATAATTTATATATAATGTTACATGTAATTTTAATATAATTTTATATATAACTATATATTATTATATAATTTTTAATAAGAATAAAATAATTATAAAATATAGCACACATATACACATATATATACACACACACGACCCAAACATATACATGCAAATGTGTATATAGAGTGTATATTGTATTTTATAATTTATCTTTTTATATATATTTATATTATATATATATATTAGTAGTACGCACACCATATCCTGTGCACGTAACTCGTATATATAAAATACAGGTTGTGCTCCATGAGGTCCTACACTATATATAATAATATCTAATTGCATATTTTAAAATATATCCATTGGCTTGTATATCTCATGATGTGTACTAGATGATAATGATCTAGATTACGCCTATAATTTTATATTCGAGCGTTATGCAGCACTAGTAATTATTGATGTATAATTATACACAAGCACGCCAAATCCATGATTCCTGCTGTCGGGAAAGGCCCCCCTCCCCACATCCAGGGAAAACCCCCGTGCCCCCTGTAAAACCAGCCCATAATAACCTTGTCCTTCAAACCCCGACACCCCCAAAACGTCGGGAATTTCCACACGGAGCCGGGAGCACGGCCGGTGTTTGACCTCTTTTATTCCGGCGCATCCGAGCGTTACACGAGGAGTCGCGGGCGGTGGCTGCGGAAAGGGTTAAAAGAGACGGAGACGCGGGTGTCCCAAGGGTGTCCTGGGTGTCCCTGGGGTGTCCCTGGGGTGTCCCTGGGGTGTCCCAAGGGTGTCCTGGGGTGTCCCTGGGTGTTCCTGGGGTGTCCTGGGTGTCCCTGGGGTGTCCCAAGGGTGTCCTGGGGTGTCCCTGGGGTGCCCTGGGGTGTCCTAGGTATCCCAGGGGTGTCCCAAGGGTGTCCTGGGTATCCCAGGGGTGTCGCAAGGGTGTCCTGGGGTGTCCCAAGGGTGGCCTGGGGTGTCCCTGTGTGTTCCTGGGGTGTCCTGGGGCGTCCCAAGGGTGGCCCTGGGGTGTCCCAAGGGTGTCCTGGGTGTCCCTGGGGTGTCCCTGGGGTATCCCAAGGGGGTCCTGGGGTGTCCCTGTGTGTTCCTGGGGTGTCCTGGGGTGTCCCAAGGGTGGCCCTGGGGTGTCCCAGGGTGTTCCTGGGATGTCCTTGGGGTGTTCCAGGGGTGTCCAGGGTGTCTCTGGCATGTCCTGGGGTGTCCCTGGTTGTCCCTGGGGTGACCCTGGGGTGTCCCTGGATTCTCTTGGGTGTCCTGGGGTGTCTCTGGTATGTCCTGGGGTGTCCCTGGGGTGTCCCTGGGGTGTCCCTGGGGTGACCCTGGGGCGTCCCTGGGTGTCCTGGGGTGTCCCTGGGGTGACCCTGGATTCTCTTGGGTGTCCCTGGGGTGTTCCTGGGGTGTCCCTGGGTGTCCCAAGTGTGTCCCTGGGTGTTCCTGGGA
>NW_026690677.1:0-6650 GCF_015227805.2 Hirundo rustica | reverse complement strand
TTTCTTTTTTTTTTTTTTTCTTTTTTTTTTCTGTCTGCATCCAGCAGCCTGTACAATCTTTGATCTTTGACAGAGCCATTGATCAGGAGTAGGAAAGCACAGCAATTCTCTTGGACATGCAATCTACTGAAAACACATTTCCTATCCTGGAACTTCAGTATTTTTGTTATACATTTACGCCCTTTGCACGCTCTGCTCGCAAAAATATTTTTAGAAGTTCTGTGAATCAGTGTATATGTCTTTGAAAAATTATGAGAAAAATTTGTCTTTTCACACCTACTCAGTGTAAAAGAGTGATGAAGAAACAAGTCTTGAAAGTCACACCTGGACATCAATTCTCCACTCTGGTCCGCAAAGGTGAATGTTTTCCCTTTAGTTGCTATGAAATTTTGCCCGAGTTTACATTGAGCAGAAAGTGAGCAATTGCATTCACAGAAAATTGAACAATTCTTTGGGGTCATAAACCACACAAATAAGTCTTTATTTATTGCAATCAATGTTTATTTTCTGAGGTTAACTTAAGTGCAGCCTAACAAGTCAAAATGCAGCATCACAAGAACAGAGATCACCTGTGTGTTGAAAGGTACAAGTACCTTGAGCACTAACACTATAGCTCTGCCTCTGCTCTGCATACCAGCTGCTTCCTTCCACTGTAGCTGAGTCTCATTTTAGTGCATCTGCATAATTTTCAATCATCGGTACATTAATCCAAAGCGAATTACTTAAGAAACCTAATACAAAGCAAATATTTTACAAGAGATGAAATTCTGCAATCTTCATGTGTTCTTCAACAAGGGGGGTTGCCATACCAGCCAGAGTAAATATCTGGCTATAGTTAATACATACAACAACAATCCCACAACCAAAATTTAAACTGTTTTTATTTTTAATGAAATGTTTGAGGTTATTACTTGAGTCAGGATGTAAAGACATCTCTTTTGGTTTTCTTTTATGTTTCTCTTAAGGAATGCACAAATGAAAAAGCAATATTCCTCATCTCTATGAGTCTGCATTTATGCAATACTCACAGTCCATACCATTATTTGCCTGGGAAATTTGTAGAAGCAACTCTAATTATAAGGTGGAAAGAAAATACTAACATAATCAGATTGCTGATCTTGTGGCTCTATTTTGTCCATAACCCTTTCTGGAACTGGAACGGATGTTAACAACAGTTTGGCATGGCAAAAGGCACAGAGAGACCTCTTTTGCAGGGTGAGGTTGCAGCCATCCCAGCCCTGTGCTTTTTGCCCTTCACTTTTGATTGTGATTAAGGATCCACACAGAGAAATAAAATGTATGAGGCTTCAGTATATAGAGAAAACCTCTGACCTGTATATCTCTGCAGAAAGCATATTAACAGAAGAAAAATATTGTTCTATAACAAAATTGTAGCAGTTTGGAAAAAAACAGCATCACTTAGACGAGGAAAGGAACTAACAAGCCATGGTGTAACCAAAACCTAATGCTGAATTACTTCCAAAGGAATACTAGGTTGCAAATTGAAAATAATTCGTTTGTTTGTTTGTTTTTCTCCTTCTTATATGGATGGACATTATTCAATGAATTGTGAAAACTCCCAAGTGCACTAAGAGAAAATGTGACAGCAGCGTGCCAGGAACTCCAATCCTTACTGCTGTGCAGAGCAGCTCAGGTGGGGTACATGGAGACTGAAGACATAGCACGTGGTTGTGAGCAGGAGATGCAGTGATATATGATGTGGAATTGGCATAAGTAATGATAAGAATAAGAAATAATCAGTTGTAATAAACATGAGGGTCCATTGGATGTCTCCGTTGTTCTGTTTCAATGAAAGAGATGCTCTGCCTTGCAGATTCAGCACAGTAACTCTGGGATTTGGTTTTAGGCTGTTCGAGTTCTGCAGAAATTATCTTATTTTATGGGACGATAGCAATGAACACTATCGTCAAAGTTGCCCAAATGGCTGCTACAGGATTTCCCATTTTGGCCAGCTAGATGTTAGGATTCTGGGTTCCCATCAGATGTCAATGATTCTGTGATAATAAGTATAATAATAATGTTGGAATTTATTTAAAACTAAAGGTTGGCAATTTTCTAAACAAATGCCATTTTATAATGAAAAAATATTCAATAAATAAAGGTCTCAGCTGTTTATTATTTGAAAGGTTTGTGGATCTCAGGAGTCTGGGTTTTGGTGAATAAGTTGTTTATGGAAGAAAATGAAAATATTTGGGCAATTCCACAAATATAGAAATCCACAGAGATCTTACAGTGTGCTTCAGTTTCTGCAGCTGTTTAGGGAAGCATTGGACAGAGAATCATAAATCCAGCAGCCATAGAGTTTAGCTGCTGTTTCTGCCAGGAGTACTGTAGTATAGTTGTTTCTTTTACCTTAGTGTTATGAATAGGAAAACACCTTTGATTACATGGCAGTGATGTGGACTGCTCCAGCTGTGGAAAGGGCAGACACAGTTACCTGCATCTTTGCTGCAAAAAAGGCAAGAGGAGAAAGGAATATGGATTTTTTTTTTTTTTTTTTTTTTTAAATCTCTATATTATTTGAGTGAGAAGTTCAGTCTTCAGCTTGTAATTCTATGTTAGTTCTTAGCGTTAAAATTTCACTGATTTTTTTTCTCCTTTTATTCTAAATGCTGTGTGTAATAATCTCTGTTTCTATATGTTTTAGAAGGAAGCGCTAGGGTTGTTTCAAATAGGAAATTGTTGTAAAGCTTAAGGAATTATTTCATAAAGACTCTTCTGTGCAAGGTGGGAATAGTTGGAAGGTGGAAGTCACTTTTCTGGAAGTGCAGCCGTGCCTTTGGGATGTGCTCTAGCCCTTGCTTTTCTTTATTCTCCTCCTCCTCCTAGATTTATTTTTGATCCTCAAGACACGTTGAAATGCTACAATTCCTAACAGGTATTTGAGAATCGGAAAAAATGAGAGAAAGAGAAAAATTTTCATAATGTGTGTGTGAGACAGGCATAGGCTGAGTTGCAGTTTACTTTATAGATGAGCATTGTATTTTTAATGAAGTTTAAATGACCTCAACCTTAAAATAGGTGTCAGATCCATTACAGTGAAAAATCAGTAATCCTTTTGAAAGACCTGCATCTAAATAGCAATTTACTTCATCTGTAGTTCTTCCTTTCATTTTTTCTTCCTGTTTGTTTTAGACAAAAGACTTTGGCTTTTATTGAAACAAAATACATTTTTTCTACTTTGGGGGTATTCAAAAGTTAAAGAGAGAACAAAGCAATTCTGAACTTGAGTAGTCCATTTGTTCTCATTATAGAGAGGAAACTGGGTTTGTACCTTGTAAAAGGTACACAGGAGTGCTACAATTGATGCAAACGATGTGCTCAGAGCCTGAAATCATTAGCTTGGCCTGGATAAGCAACACTGTAGTAGACAGATATATTTGAACAACAGTGAATTACAGAAACATCAACAAGAAAACAATTAAAAGCTTGTGGGTGGTAATTTATTTAAAGCAACTGCAACTGTCATTTCTGTAGCAGAAAAAAATATAAGGAATATTTTTGCAGAACTTCTATTACTCTCACATCCATGGCAGTCAGTTTAGAGAGTTGGGGGATTTGAATACTCAAATCCTATTGAAATGAAAAAGGAATTGTCAGTTAAAGAGACTAATTGGAAATCTCTACACTCTTTAACAGATACCACAATCCAGAAGGAAATTGTTAGTGAGAAAAAGCTTACTTTTTTTTTTTTTTTTGAGAAGGAAGAGCATTTTTGGAAGCCACAGCTCTAAATAATTAATCTGTCTCTCCTGCTTCCCTGCAGTTTCTTCCATAGGAAATGTCAATTTTGTCAACTAAGTGGGAATCCTTGCTCAGCAGATGATAGTTCTAAGATATGAAGAGGATTTATAACAGTGTTCAGCATGTCTGCTCTGTACTGTTGGGGTAACAAAAGACAAAATTTGTTTAGGCAGTGGCTTTGTTTAACCCCTAGAAAGAGCTGTAACTCCTGAACTTCTGATTGTAAAAATGTCTCTGTACAAGCTGGGTGCTTATCTATGAATCACAATAACTTAAAAAAAAAAAAAAAAAAAAAAAAAAAAAAAAAAAAAAGCAGACCATAAAGAAACCACAGATTGTAAATACAGCAGTGTTTTACTAAGATGGCCAGGTACCTGAAGCCATATACAGTATGGTTTTTATAGAGAAATAAAGGGTAGGCAATATTTTATTTGTGAGCCATTCATTGTTGTTTTAAAAACTTGCAAAGAAAAGGTAAGACTTTCATGTTTGCAGTGACTCTACAGTCAAGAAAATCTAGGGAGAAAGGTAAGTGTAAACCACAATGCACATTTGAGAATCTAAGCTGAATGTATCCAGAACCTTCCTAGACACAAGCAGTGGTGTCCTGGCACTGGTGTCCTCCTTGTTTCCCCACAAAATTTCTGCTGGGAGGGCTCTTATGCCCAGATTTAATCCCGGAGAAACCAGAGAAAGGTAGTGTTTTTCCCTTGCTGCAGTAGCCTCCGTTGACAGACCTTGTGCAGCACAGAGCAGGGGAAGGTACCTGGGGGTACCAAAATGACAGAAATACAAACTATCAGTTTAACCTTTAAGATGATGCATCACTGGCCACTTCTATCACCCTCATAATCACTTAAGCAGTTTTTGGTGCATTTTCCTTTCACCTTGTCTCCTGCCTATTTTTGGCAACGTAAACAAAACAATTCCAAGTCCAGATTGCAGTAGTTTAAAGTGTTTCCAACACTTAACATACATTTTGTGGGATTTGAGATAATTCCCTGTACTTAAAATTGTTAGCTCTAACAGAGCCTAGGAAAAGCTTTTAAAGAACCTTTTAAGATCCCTGGATATACAAGTACATGTTTGTCTCTGTACATCTCTAGTATTGACTAAATAAATTCCTGTAACCCTCTGGGAAAAACAAACTCTTTTTATTGGACTTCTGAGGGCAAATAGAGGTAAAACAACATCCACTTTCCCTGTCTTCTCTGGATATAAGACTTTAGCAACATAGGCTAGAACGGTTTTACACTTCCTATTATATCTGTGGATGAAGTTAGCCATTTGTCTTTTGTCTATAAAGTATTATGCAGTATTATTCTTTCCCATGGCAGGAAAGAATGAATTATAAAAATAATATACATTTCAAAGGAAGTAAGGATTACAGCTAGCTGCCTTAACAAGAAAGAAAGAAAATCCTCTAATGCTGAAAAAACACTGCTGATTCAATACCGAATAAAGAAGAGATGAATAGGAAATTTGCATATGAACTCTATTTGAGAAGGCAGATGAAGAAATTTCTACTTTACATTGCAAATCATTTTTAATAAAGAAATAGAAAATTTCATAAATGAATGTGAACTCTGCCAAAACATCATTGTAGCTTGGAGAACTAAAAGAATGACAGAGAGAGAGAAGATGAAAGAAAATATTACCATAACCTATTGCCTAAATAATGATTTTTAATCCTCCCCTTCAACGCCACCAGGCCTGAAGCCACTTCTCATAAGGATACAAAGGGCATATTGTCTCCATTTCCAAGCTGCCATCCAATCTTAGTGTCTTTCTCCCAAATATTTAACATTAGAAAAAGAAATTACTTCTTTCTAGCTTGTACTTGTTATTGTTGTTGTTGGTTGGTTGGCTGTGAAATCAATCATTTTGCTTAGTCTGAGGAGCTTTACTGATGGCAGACCAAGCCAAAGCCTCTGCCTTTGCTTCCAAGTACAAGCCTCATCCTGCTTGGCTGTGGTGGTTACCATGGAAATATTGTGATGCAATATCTCCTTTCCTTTTTGCGGCAGGTTTCTGGAGTGAGAGTTCAGAGACAGAACAAAAATGACATTGAATAATTGGATATTAGTGGTTAAATGTGTTAAATAGCTGGAGGTTTATTCTGCCAGAGGTTTGGTGGGGTTTTTTTGTTTGTTTTGTTTTTGTTTTTGTTTTTGTTTTGTGTTTTTTTTTGTTTGTTTGTTTGTTTTCCCAAGAGAAACAACTTATTTCTCTGGCAGTTAAGAGTTTTTCAGCTTGGAAATCAAAACTGTGATGTTACCATATGGCCTGTGGTCTTACAGAAGCAAGAAATTATGTGTTCAGTGGTGTCAGTGGGTTGTATCACACTAGTCGACCTTATTACCAAACAGTCTTAAGCTTTATCTAGTTGCTGGAGGTGTTGTGAGGTTGTGGACAGTACTATGCTGCAGCTAGACTGTGGTTTTCAGGCACTCATCCATCATCCTGCTCAGAGGTCAGGTAGAACAAGGTTTCCTTGTGCATGCAATCCACTATACACTGCAGTATAGAAATTTGTATCTTTTTTTCTCCAGCATAAACCTTAGTATTTCACAGTTGAATAGGCTGACTTAATGTGAGAGCACATGCTGTCCATAGTGGAACTTGTAAGGATATTTGGTCATTTAAGGTTTGGACAGAGGTATCTCTAGAACAATCTGCCTGGATGGATTTCTCCAGTGTCAAAATAAAGTTTTTCCTTTGGTCTCTGTCTTTCTCTTTCCCTGTCTTACAGTGTTTATTTACTTGCTTTTTTATTAATTCTCCTTTCAATCTCTGTTACTTATTTTCCATTGAACTTGACTGATGAATCAGAGAAAATTTCATGGCTTTTCCCTTTTCTCCCTCTTTCTGACAGCAGTACATCT
>NW_026690676.1:0-6732 GCF_015227805.2 Hirundo rustica | reverse complement strand
AAATAAACTCTCCCGCGCAATTCCCACGGGAATTCCGCGCTCCATCCCCTCCACCGGAATCCGTTAAATTTAACTCTCCCGCGCAATTCCCATGGGAATTCCGCGCTCCATCCCCTCCTTTGGAATCCGTTAAATAAACTCTCCCGTGCAGTTCCCACGGGAATTCCGCGCTCCATCCCCTCCACCGGAATCCATTAAATTTAACCCTCCCGCACAATTCCCACGGGAATTCCGCGCTCCATCCCCTCCACCGGAATCCGTTAAATAAACTCTCCCACGCAGTTCCCACGGGAATTCCGTGCTCCATCCCCTCCTCCGGAATCCGTTAAATTTAACTCTTCCGTGCAATTCCCACGGGAATTCTGCGCTCCACCCCCTCCACCGGAATCCGTTAAATAAACTCTTCCGTGCAATTCCCATGGGAATTCCGTGCTCCATCCCCTCCACCGGAATCCGTTAAACAAACCCTCCTGTGCAGTTCCCACGGGAATTCCGCGCTCCATCCCCTCCTCCGGAATCCGTTAAATTTAACTTTTCCGTGCAATTCCCACGGGAATTCCGCGCTCCATCCCCTCCACCGGAACCCGTTAAATTTAACTTTTCCGTGCAATTCCCACGGGAATTCCGCGCTCCATCCCCTCCACCGGAATCCGTGAAATAAACTCTCCCGCACAATTCCCACGGGAATTCCGCGCTCCATCCCCTCCACCGGAACCCGTTAAATTTAACTCTCCTGCGCAATTCCCACGGGAATTCCGCGCTCCATCCCCTCCACCGGAATCCATTAAATTTAACTCTCCTGCGCAGTTCCCGCGGGAATTCCGCGCTCCATCCCCTCCACCGGAATCCTTGAAATAAACTCTTCCGTGCAATTCCCACGGGAATTCCGCGCTCCATCCCCTCCTCCGGAATCCGTTAAATAAACTCTCCCGCGCAATTCCCACGGGAATTCCGCGCTCCATCCCCTCCACTGGAATCCGTTAAATTTAACTCTTCCGTGCAATTCCCACGGGAATTCCGCGCTCCATCCCCTCCTCCGGAATCCGTTAAATTTAACTCTTCCGTGCAGTTCCCACGGGAATTCCGTGCTCCATTCCCTCCACCGGAATCCGTTAAACTCTCCCACGCAATTCCCACGGGAATTCCGCGCTCCCACCCACACGGAAAAATCCCGCGCTCCCGGCTCCAGGCGCCCGTCCCGCCGTGCCGCCCGCGCTCAGGGGACGGATCCGTGGATTCTCCGGGAAGCCGGAGCGATCCCGCCGCGCCGGGAAATCGGAATTTTTTTTTCCCCCCCACCCCGTTTTTTCCAAGGAAACCCACCCACCCCACCCCGTCTTCCCGAGAGCGGCCGCCGGAAAAGAGCGGGAAAAACAACAACAAAAAAGCGGGAAAAAATTTAAAAAAAAAAAAAAGGGAAAAAACGCCGGGAAAAAAGGGAGGGTGGGTGTGGAATTCCACGCCGAATTCCCGGAGCGCTCCCGGATCCGGCGGCTCATTCCGGGCGCGGCTTGGCCAGGTTGGCCTGGAGCTTGGCCTGGTCCACGGCGTCCAGGAGATTCTTGGCGTCCACGGCCAGGGCGTGGGAAGCCGTCAGCATCTGCCGCCGGAATTCCGAGCTCAGGGAAGTGCCGGAGTTCTGCTGCGCCAGGCGCATCTTGCCGATGAGGTTGGCCAGGTCCTTGTTGAGCAGCTTCTGGGTGCCCTCGATCTGGGTGGGAGCCGGGAATTCCGGGAATTTTTTTTTTTTTCGGGAATTTTTTGGGGGGGGGATTTTTTTCAGGGAACTTTTTCCGGGAATTTTTTTCCCCGGCGTTCCCCCGGGTGTCCTACCTCGGTGCGGGAAGAGGACGGGAGGTCGGGGAGGACGTCGTCGACGCTCCCGATCAGCTTCCGTAGGGAGAGGCCGATGTTCTGCGGGGAGGAAGGGTTGGGATGGAGCCAGGGAGGGGATCCGGGGGGGAATTCCCGGTGGGAATGGGGTGGGGGGACGGAGGAGGGGAGGATTCCGGTCGGGAGAGGGGAGTGGGGGGAGGATCTCCGGCTGTCGGGCCAAGGATCCGAGGGAGGAGCTGGGAATGCCGGGATGGAGCCAAGGGAGGAGATGGGAATGCCGGGATTGATCCAAGGATCCAAGGGAGGAGCTGGGAATTCTGGGATGGAGCCAAGGGAGGAGCTGGGAATGCTGGGATGGAGCCAAGGGAGGAGCTGGGGATTCTGGGATTGGTCCAAGGATCCAATGGAGGAGCTGGGAATACTGGGATGGAGCCAAGGGAGGAGCTGAGAATGCTGGGATTGATCCAAGGATCCAAGGGAGGAGCTGGGAATGCCGGGATTGATCCAAGGATTCCATGGAAGAGCTGGGAATGCTGGGATTGGTCCAATGGAGGAGCTGGGAATGCTGGGACTGGTCCAAGGATCCAAGGGAGGAGCTGGGAATTCTGGGATAGATCCAAGGAGCCAAGGGAAGAGCTGGGAATGCTGGGATTGATCCATGGAGCCAAGGGAGGAGCTGGGAACTCTGGGATTGATCCATGGAGCCAAGGGAAGAGCTGGGAATGCTGGGATAGATCCAAGGGAGGAGCTGGGAATGCTGGGATAGATCCAAGGATCCAAGGGAAGAGCTGGGAATGCTGGGATTGTTCCCACCATTGATCCAAGGATCCAAGGGAGGAGCCGGGAATTCTGGGATTGATCCAAGGATCCAAGAGAGGGGCTGGGAATGCTGGGATTGATCCAAGGATACCATGGACGAGCTGGGAATGCTGGGATTGATCCAAGGGAGGAGCTGGGAATGCTGGGATTAATCCAAAGATCCAAGGGAGGAGCTGGGAATGCTGGGATTGATCCAATGGAGGAGCTGGGAATGCTGGGATTGATCCAGGGATCCAAGGGAAGAGCTGGGAATGCCGGGATTGATCCCCCCATGGATCCAAGGATCCAAATGAAGAGCTGGGATTTGGTTGAAAGATCCAGTGGAGGAGCGGGAAGTTCTGGAATTGCTCCCACCACCGATCCAAGGATCCAATGGAGGAGCTGGGAATTCTGGAATTGCTCCCACCAATGATCCAAGGATCCAAGAGAGAAACAGGGAACTGGTTCACAGAGCCAATGGAGGAGTGGGGAAGTTCTGGGATTGTTCCCACCATCGATCCAAGGATCCAAGGGAAGAGCAGGGAATTGATCCAATGGAAGTGCTGGGAATGCTGGGATTGATCCAAGGATCCAATGGAGGAGTGGGGAAGTTCTGGAATTGTTCCCACCATTGATCCAAGGATCCAAGGGAAGAGCAGGGAATTGATCCAAGGACTCAATGGAGGAGCTGGGAATGCCGAGATTGATCCAAGGACTCAATGGAGGAGCTGGGAATGCCGGGATTGATCCAAGGATCCAATGGAGGAGCTGGGAATGCCGAGATTGATCCAAGGATCCAATGGAGGAGCTGGGAATGCCAGGATTGATCCAAGGATCCAGTGGAGGAGCTGGGAATGCCGGGATTGATCCAAGGATCCAATGGAGGAGCTGGGAATGCTGGGATTGATCCAAGGGAGGAGCTGGGAATGCCAGGATTGATCCAAGGATCCAGTGGAGGAGCTGGGAATGCTGGGATTGCTCCCACCATCAATCCAAGGATCCAATGGAGGAGAAGGAAATTGGTTCAAGGATCCAAGGGAGGAGCTGGGAATGCCAGGATTGATCCAAGGACCCAATGGAGGAGCTGGGAATGCCAGGATTGATTTCAAGGAACCAATGGAGGAGCTGGGAATGCTGGGATTGATCCAAGGATCCAATGGAGGAGCTGGGAATGCCGGGATTGATTTCAAGGAACCAATGGAGGAGCTGGGAATGCTGGGATTGATCCAAGGGAGGAGCTGGGAATGCTGGGATAGATCCAAGGATCCAGTGGAGGAGCTGGGAATGCCGGGATTGATCCAAGGATCCAATGGAGGGGCTGGGAATGCCGGGATTTCTCCCACCAATGATCCAAGGACCCTAGGGAGGAGCTGGAACTTCTGGAATTCCCTCCCACCACCGATCCAAATTTCCCAACAGCGCCGCCGGAAACGTGGGAATCGCTCCCTCCCCACGGACACAACCCCCTTTCCCAAAGACCGACGCTTTTCCCGGAGGCCGATTCCCGCCTCCCCCGGGGAATTCCAGGGGGCGATCCCTTCCCGACCTTGACCACCAGGATGTATCCCTCGGGAGGCACCAGGCTGATCTCGTTCTTCAGCTGCAGCACGGCCCGGACCAGATCCGTGACATTCCCGTAAACCGGATCGTCCGTGCGGTCCAGGTCGGCCGTGGGAGCCGGCTGGATGGGCTGCCGGGAGGGGGAAAACAAAAAAAAAAACGGGATCAGATGGATCCCGGAGGAAAAAAAAAACAGGGAGAGGTCGAGGTGGGGTGTGGTGTTCCCGTCACCTGGAAGTGCCCGGGGAAAGGTTGGATGGGGCTTGGAGAGAGCTGGGATAAAGGGAATTTCCTGAGCGTGGGATGGGGTGGGATTGAAGGTCCCTGGATCCCATCCCAAACCATCCCGGGATTCTGGGATCCAGGACGCTCAGGATCCATCCCGAGGGGTTTTTTATGGAATTCGGGGATGGGAAAGGGAAGGGAGACCCTTCCTGGAGTGCTGAGATTCCCAGGGAATTCCCGAAATTCCTTCTCAAGGAGGAGTCGGGATGGGGCTGGATCCAATCCAGGAGAGCTGGAGAGGGATTTGGGATAAGGGCCTGGAATGCCAGGACAGGGAACGGCTCCCACCGCCAGAGGGTTGGGATCTTGGGATTTTGGGGAATTTTGGGATCTTGGGAAGGAATTCCCGGCCGGGCTGGAATTCCCAGAGAATCCCTGGATCCCCGGCAGTGTCCGAGGGTGGATTTGGATCCCCCTGGGATGGTGGGAAGTGTCCCTGGGATGGGATTGAAGGTCCCTGGATCCCATCCCAAACCATCCCGGGATTCTGGGATCCAGGACGCTCAGGATCCATCCCGAGGGGTTTTTATGGAATTCGGGGATGGGAAAGGGCAGGGAGACCCTTCCTGGAGTGCTGAGATTCCCAGGGAATTCCCGAAATTCCTTCCCGGAGAGGAGTCGGGATGGGGCTGGATCCAATGGCAGGGCTGGGAGAGCTGGGAATGTGCAGCTGGATGAGGGAAGGATCCAGGGAATCCTGGAAGCCTTTTCCAGAGTTTTCCAGGAGAGCTGGGATTTGGGAAAGGGCTGGAGGGGCAGGAGGAAGGAATGGAATTCCCAGTGGGAAAGGGGAGATTGGGAAGGAATTCCCATCCGGGTGGAATTCCCAGAGAATCCCTGGATCCCAAAGAAAGGATCCAGGAAAGCAGGAATGATCCTTGAAGGTCCCTTCCCACCCCAAACCATTCTGGGATTTTTTTTGGGAATCCCCGGTCAGTCCCGATCCCGCTGGCTCCGTCTGATCCCTCCGGAGCCAGGAAAGGCAGGAAAATTCCAGAGGCGGGAAAAAGGAATTTTGGGAACCATCCGGGATCTCACCTGAGCCCCGAGTCTCGGAGGCTTCTGCGGGGGCCCCGTGAACTGCGCTGCACCGGGAGCGCGGGAAGAGGAAGGAAAAACATTCCGGAAACACGGGAACGGGAATTCCGGAAAGGCGGGAACGCCGCCGAATCCCGGGACCCGCAGCCGCGTCCTCCTCCCCAACCTCCCCGCTTCATCCCAGCTTCCCACGGGATCCCGATCCCAATCCTGACCCCAATCCCCAATCACGATCCCAATCCTCAATCCCAACCCCAATCCCCAATCCTGGATCCCCAATCCCGATCCCTGATCCCGATCCTCGATCCTGATCCTGATCCCCAATGCCCAATGCCGATCCCAATCCCGATCCCCAATCCTGATCACAATTCCCAGTCCCAGTCCCCAATCTCGATTCCCAATCCCAATACCCGATCCTGATCCCAATCCTGATCCCCAATCCCAGTCCCGATCCCAATCCCGACTCCAATCCCAATCCCGATCCCCGATCCCAATCCCCAATCCCGATCCTGGCCCCAATCCCCAATCCCAATCCCAGATCCCCAATCCCGATCCCGACCCCAATCCCAGATCCCCAATCCTGATCCCCAATCCCAATCCCAGATTCCCAATCCTGATCCCCAATTTCCAATCCCAGATCCCCAATCCCAATCCCTGATCCCCAATCCCGATCCCCAATTCCCGACTCCAATCCCCAATTCCCAATCCCGATCCCCAATCCCAGTCCCAATCCCAATCCTCAATCCCAACCCCAATCCCAGTCCCAACCCCATTCCCAATCCCAATCTCCAATCCCAATCTCCAATCCCAGATCCCCAATCCCAGATCCCCAATCCCGATCCCTGATCCCCAATCCCAATCCCCAATCCCAATCCCAGATCCCCAATCCCGATCCCCCATTCCCAACCCCGATCCCCAATCCCAGTCCCAATCCCACACACCACATCCCCACCCGACCACATCACCAACCCACCCCAAATCCCACCAGACACCCCCCAATCCCCAATTCCCAACCTTTCCCAATCCCCATCCCCGCTCCCGCTTCCCAATCCACACGTTTTAGGCTCGGGAATGTGGGATTTCAACCCTGGAGCATCCAGGGAAACGTTCCCGAAGCTCCAGGCGGGAATTCCAGGCAGGAACTCACTGTAATCCGTCTCCTTCTCCGGGAGCAGCTGCGGCCAGGGGGAAGGAAAGGAAAAAATCGGGAATTAG
>NW_026690675.1:0-6995 GCF_015227805.2 Hirundo rustica | reverse complement strand
TGGGAAAAATCACTGAACTCCTCCCATCTTTGCCAAGAGCTGTGGTGCTTAAGCAGCCAAAGCCAAGAGGCTTCGGCACCAGGGGTCTGCTCTGGAGGGGCTCCTGGTCCTGCCCACGCTGGGGGGTGAATCAGAGGGATGCGGGGTTCCTCTTTTCCCCTCTGCTGGGATGAACTGCCTGGGGAACGCCATTTCTGCCAGCCCGGTCCTGCCCGTGTCTGCTGGAGAAGGCAAGAGGTGAGGAGGCCGCAGTTCCTTTGGGATGATGGAGTTGTGGTGTTTGGCTGTGTCCAGAGGGGCGGGTTGGGCGTTATTTGTGCATCTAAGGACTGGGCTGGGGGTTGGGGAGCCCAGGGAGCCCGGCCCTGGCTGTATCCCCAGCTCTGCCAGGGGTGGCAGCTGGTGCAGAGCTGGGTGACAGCCTCTGGTTGGGCTGGGGGCAGGCACCGGCCCTGGCACAGATGCAGGGCACAGCTGGGAGGATTTGGGAGCAATGGGAGGAAAAATGTTATTCCTTGTGCAGCCTTTTCATTCTGTTGTGGGATTTACTGTCCAGTACCTTTCTAACAAACCGTGTAAGAAGTTTAGATGAAGGATCAGCGTTTGGGTCAGTTCACTACAGAATCTTGCCAAGGCTGGAGGACTGGGGTGATGACTGCTCTCAGCAAAGGTTACTTATTAACACTGGCTGAGATTGGCCTCAGCGCAGGGTGGGAAAGCGAGGGTTTGGATCAGGAATTCTGCAAACGAGGCCTCTGCGTGATGGTTGATTTCTCGTGTGTTTCAGTGAGCCGGGGCTGGCACAAGGACTCGTGCAGGTACTGACCTGGCACCGGAGCCATTGCCCTTTGGAGCCATTTTAAAGGTGTCCTCCTAGAACCTTTTGGAGGCTGTTTCTGGAATTCAGTTTGTAGCTGGATCTCACTCCAAGTGCATCAGTCCAGGTGAGGGCTGTGACCTCTCCAGACTGGTGCTCCCCTTGGTACACACTGGGGCTGGAGCAGGTTTTCCAGGGAAGCAGAGATCACTGGGGAGTGCTGCTCTGGAAAGCACGGAAGGGACCTGCTGGGAGTTGCTTTTGCAAATCTGACATGAAGTTTGCAAAACCAGCACAAAATTCGAATCCCTAGGGATTTTGTGGAGGAGGTATTGGTCACCCTGAGAACTGGACGAGAACAAGCTTTCGTGGTAGGAGAGCCTGAGGTCTGTAAATCCTGGATTTGGTAAGATCCGTGTGGTTAAAATCAAGTCACGGCCCCAGGGGCCGATGGTTTCTGCTCATTCCTGTCCCCAGCCTGGGGAATCAGAGATCGTTTCAGAATAATTAGAAATTTTAGAAAAATGCAGCTAAAAATCTGATCTCTGTCCCCCCTAAGTTATCCCAGTTTTTCTCAGCTAGGAGCTGCAAGGAATTCAGGCAGGGGAAACAACATCAGGGAACAGCTGTAGATTCAAAGGCAGAAAGAGAAGATCTTCCAGCAAAGGGGAAAGGTTTCAGAAAACATTTCTGCAGTCTAATTAATATTTATTTCTGATTCCCCAGTGAGAAGAACACAAACTCCCAGCCATTCAGGCCTGACAGTTCCCTGCAGCGAGAGCTCAGCACACACCCACAAAAGCAAGTCCAGTATCTGAAAGAGAAAAAAGAAAAACCAAACCAGAAGAAAAAGGTGGTTTGTTTTGCTTCGACGTTATTTCAAGTTCCTAAAGCCCAAGCAACATTTGCTCTTGATTTTGATTGGGTGAATCATGAGCAGTGGGCATAGGTGATGCCATTCGTTTATCTGAAAACCTGGTGGAATTGGGAGGGGACACAAGAACTGCTTGTGTAGGAAAATGTGAGAGGATGCCAGGAGGAATGGGGTGGCATTTTTGAGGGAATTGCTGAGGTAATTGAAGGGAGCCCGGCAGACAATTTCCCTGGGAAATCCGAGGCCCCACGGGCCCACGGCCGGGGCTCTCTGGGGGTAGTGGCGAGGGCTCGGCGCTCGGGACTCGCTGTGTCCTCCCTCCTCAGCAGCAGCTGGTGGGGAAGGGATGAGAGGAGGCTGGAAAGAGCGAGCAGAGGAGTGGCCTCAGGCTGGAGAGGGGCAGCAGAAAGGCACTGTGGGCAGAGGGACCTCCCTGGTGTCACCAGGGCACCTGTGGGGAACAGAACGGGCACTTGGAGGGCAAATGGAGGGGAGGGGTGGATGGTTTGGAGCAGAATCTTCATCTACAGGGAACAAGCAGGGGATGTCTTTGGGTGAAAAGCTGAGGCCACGTGTCTAACCACCATGGCCCAAGTTGTGTCTGCGCAGAGTGGGACCAGGGGTGAAGGTCAATCCGAAGCCAACCCTGCTTGACCTCTGAATTCCAGGATAACTTTTACAAGCTGCCAAATGAGGGATTGAAAATACCTAACAACGAAACCAAGAGCATTAATGAGATTCCTGGGAATCCCATTACCTTGTTGCCATAGAACTCTTAACAGAGTTTTGAGCTCTTGATGACAACAATGCATTTCTTTATTTGGATTATTCGCTCTATGGGGTTTGGGATTTACTTGGATTTTAAAGCCCTCACAGTGACCCTGGCACTGCTCAGGAGCTTATAGGAGAAACAGAGTCAGAGCTCCTGGCAGACACAGGCTGTTTTCCCCCAGAGCGGAATTGTTTGGGACTCGCGTTGTCCCTCTGGGTGATGCCAGTCGCTGTGATTTGTATAATTCCATACGTTTGACTCCCCAAACTTCCCAGCCCAGGGGCTTGAGCTGACAGGGCAGCTCTAAGATTGTTCCCTGTGCGGAGCCCGGATTCGGTGCTCACTCTCAGCTTTGCTAGTTCGGATGAATTATAGCCATGGCCCCCAAGTCCCTGCTCAGTTCCCGCTGCAGTAACCTCACGGAGCGAGGATATTCCCGTGCAGAGCTGCCGCTCAAATGCCAGCTGTGTCAGGAACCGGCAGAGCTTCCAAGGAAGCTCAGCAGCACGGGGACAAGGACAGGTTTATATTTCAAAGATTTTGCTGTTTACAACCCTCATCCCCCAGCCCCACCCATGTCCCTGGGGGGCACTGACAGAGTTGCCTGGAATTCAGCTGATTTCACCCGCCCTGAGCTCGGGCTCCCATTGATATTTTAAAGCAGGAGAAGGCGCTGGCCGGACGCGCTCCCGGCCCGTGCCGAGGCAGCCCCTGTACCCACGGGAGAACATCTCTGCCTGAAGAAGCTCAGCTCCTTCCAGAGCCTCAGCAGTGGCCTCTACAAATTCTTTTCCCTCAGCTTAAGTACAGCTTAAGAAAGGATCTGAATAGGAAAAGAGTCACTTGCCTTCCCCACTTTATATTCCCACTCAGGGATTGTTATACCTAAGAGATCTAGAATTTAGACAAGAGAACACTAATAGAGCTAAGTTCTAACTGTAATGCTGATTTTCTACTGTCACTGTTTCCTCACCCATAAAAGACACTTGGAATGACTTTTCTGTCCCCCAGGACCACTTGCAGGAGTGAACTTCACTATTGGTGATGAGAGTTAAACGTGAAGAAAAAAAGGTGGATAAGTATTAAGCTGTTAAACTTGCTGCCACAAGACTGTACTGTTAAAGAGTGTTACAGGGATGATGGGAAATCTGGGATAAGCTTAGCCATGGAGACTTTGTTCCATTTCATCCACTAGGCTTTTTTTTAGGAAAACGGAATATCTTATGACAAAAATACGAAGTCGTTCTCTCTGACGTTTGTATTGACAGGTTGCCAAGACGTGTTTGGGGAACCGTAACGATTCAAAGCGTCGTCTGAAGGCAGCAGAAGCAGAGACAAGCTTTCAGGTATTCTCTTTCAGAGTAATGGTTGGCGTTTCTCTAAAAGGTCTTGTGAAATGCAATTACTTGAAGTATACTTACACATTCTTCACCAAGTTCTGTCTCAAAGAGAAGACTACTTAGTTCAGACTTTGACTGCATCTAATTGCATTTCATCTGTTCAAAATGCTTTCTGGCTGGTAACAATTTGCAAACTATTAAATATTTGAAGGAGTAGTAGTCAAATGACTTAATTTGATAGTGCGATGTCTTAATTTGATAGTGTGATGTCTATAGCTCTGGAAGCAGGAGCAGGGAGAGATTTCCAAAATAATTTTTTTTATATATACATATTTTATTTTTTTTTTAATTGTTATACATAGTATCATATGCAGTTACATGAGGCTGCCTGCAGCATCAGACTGGTATGGCTTTGCACAGTGGAGGTTGTTAAATGTGCTTCCTTTAGCAGAGATCAGGAGCCTTTTCTAGGCACAGTTGGCAGATATCATATTCTGCTGCAATAGTTTATAACTGGTACATCAGTTGAATAGAAATACAGCTCTGTGTGCACTATTGCCATGGCTTTTAACATACTTTTTTTTTAAAATTTAGTTTGGTTTATGTATATATGTATTCTGTACACCATGTTTACACTGATGATGTTTTCACCTCTACAGGAGTTGCACAGCCCTTCATGGACTAAACCTGAAGATAAAAAGCCACCTGAAAAAAAGGAGAAAAGATACAAAGAATCAGTTAGTACAGCAGGAAAAAAACTCTAAATGCCACTAATCTACATTGCAGAATGCCATTGGCTTCCATCCTCACATTCCGTTAGCACAAAGGCATGAAATGTCCCGGGTTTCCAAAGCATGGATTTTTCACTGTTCTATCAACGTCTGTAAACGAGTCTAGAACAGACCAATTCGTACCTTACAGCAAGAATCCAGAATGGATGTCTGAAGAAATGCTTTGGAACGCAGTCCGGGTTTGGAACTCTTGTTCTACCTTATCAGTAATTGTATACTATCAATTACCTGCTTTGTAAACAGCGGTCATTCTCGAGTATTTTCTCAGTCTGTTTTATTTCATGTCATTTTGTGGCAGATTGGGTTTTAAGATTAAGGGGCAGTGTGTGTGTGTGGGGGGGAAATATCTGTGTAACCACATTTGAAGTACAGTCCTTAAGTGCGGCTGTAAAAAGAGAACTGTGCGTGGGGGTCCGTGTATACTGACCTTTCAGTAATTCCATTTCAAATCTACTTCCCCTTACACAATAAAATAAGTTCATTCTGTTATTTTTTTTCCTCACTGCTGTCTTAACTAGTCCATTTTTGAACACTGCAAAGCTGACAGAAGTGGAGTTTAAGGGGTGGAGATAGAGAGATTTGTTTGCTTGAGCCCCCATTACTTTGAGGATTCAAGCAAGAACATTTTCAGGAGGTACTGGTTTCAGCTTCATAGCTTGGATGGCAAGTCAGTTTCATCCCCTATATTTGAGCTGATCTCGACAGGATAAAACAGACTTTAAAGGGTAAAGCCCTGTTTTGTCCACTGCCGTTGGCCTTTGATCCCTGCACCAGGGAGGAGCACATTGATTGGAGTGAGCTCTGTCACTCGTGGATTCTTTTTGTTTCTCCTTAGTCACGTACTCTCTGATGAGGAAGCAGAAGGAAAGGGAGGAGAAGGAAGGGAGAGTGTTTTGCTTGTTTGTGTGTTTGTCATTACTGGTCTAATTTAAGAGTTCATCTGTCCTATCTTGTTGAGATGTAAATCTTTCAAGAACAGTAAATTGCCTGATGCAACACTGTGCTATCCCTAGCAAGAAGTGTTTTAAGCAGTTGGAACTTGTAAACTTCCCCCTTTGTCTTAAAGCAAACATTTTTTACTAGATTTAAATAGTTATAATCATTTATTTTTTTTCTCGCTGTGTATCAGTTTAAAAGCAGATAGACAATTTTTTAATTTCACTTAGTGGTGCTCTATCTTCATTTTTAGCACTTTAGATTTTACCTGTCCTTCAGCAGTCTCCTGCAATGTCTGCCTTTTCCTTGCTGGTAGGAATAATCTTTCACCTTGACACTTTGTATGTGCTCCTCTGCTCAAAGGTAGGTAGCTGCAGAACGGTGGGCTTCTCTGCCTTGAAAAAATACAATTTTAAAAGGAAAAAAACCTCATGAGCTGACCAAATGATGACAGAGTTTGGCCTAAGACTGTCCTTTTTAAGGATCAAAAGAAGTGAAATCGTGGCCACGAAATTAATCAGAAAAGAGATATGGCTTTTGCCTCTGATCCTGAACCTTGCTGAAGGCAGTCTGCTGTCTTGCAGAATCTTCAGTGAGCAAGAGACTTGTGATCTTGTCATATCTACAGCTGGCATTCGTTTCTGCTCATGCCAAAAGCAACCTTTCTTTGCACATGGCACACCTCGGCTGAAAAGGCCGCTGAAACTCTGCCCACAGAGGGAAAAGGACCTGAAAGTTGTTAAGGAGGCTCGAGAAAGGGACGAATAGGGGTGTGGGGGGCTCTGTCTCCTGGGGGCAAAGTATCAGTAGGAGCCCTTGATAACTTTAAAAGTAGCCCCCAGGGGGGAGAATTTGAATTTTCAGTAGATACAGGGGCTGAGAGGCTGAGAGGACGTGTGTTGGTAGAATTCCAAAAGGATGCGAGAAAAGCCAAAATACAATTCAATTAGTAGGGGCAAAAGGAGAAGGATTTAAAGCACCAGCTGTAAAACATGTCATGTTTGAAGGAAGAAACCAAATAGGAATGGGGTGAGCGGGGAACGGGGACAGCCCCGAGCGGGGACCGGGGACAGCCCCCGGGAGCTGCGGGCAGCGGAGCTGCCTCGGCCGTGCGGGGCCCGGGGCATCGCTCCGGGGCGGATTCTGTAAGGGGCAAAATGAACGATTCGGGGGTAAAATGCGAGTTGATGTGCGGGGGAGAGAATGAGTGTTCTGGGGTCAAAGTGAGGCGATCAGTAGCGGAGCTGGAAGGAGTCCCAGACGAGATACAAGGGATTGTAAAAGCCACGTGTGGAATCGGAGCCCTTCCAGCAGCTTTCCTTCCCACTGCTCTCCAGGTGTTTTCCTTTGTTTTCTGGCTTTCTGGAATGAACGCAGCTTTGGAGAGTTCGGAGTTTCCCTTACCTGTGCAGAGATGTCAGGATCTGGAGGCGCTCCCGTTTCCCTGGAGGAGGATTTTGCCCTG
>NW_026690674.1:0-7119 GCF_015227805.2 Hirundo rustica | reverse complement strand
TAAAAAGTTAGTTTTTAAGTGAAGAAGGTTATTAAAAAAAGAACCCTAAAGGGAAATAAAAAGGCTGATATATTATAAAAAATGCATTTATTGATTTACTGTATAAGCACACACGCACATCCAGAGAAGCCCAGCCCAAAGCACAGCCCTGCACCTCACGACAGAACCCCCCGCCTGACTCAGCAATAAGCAGCTCTCCTGATTATCATTTCACAATTCAGAGCACCTAACCTCACGTCAGATGTGTATTTTCCTGTCTACAGCTCACCTGAGGCTACGTAAACCTCGCCGAGCTGCCGCTGCCTGTCTCAGCGATGGGAATACAACTTAATGATTCTCTCCTCGCCCGGACCGAGATGTCAGCCCCTCCTGAGCGTACGACTTGTTTAACCTCTCAGGAACAGGAGCTACCCTGACACCTGATGTGTCACATCAGCTATCAGGATGCAAGAGAGAGAGATCTGGCTGCCCCATCTCCATAAATCCTTGATCTCTGTAGCAGGGCTGTCACTTCTCCCCGCAGACACTGTAATTTCGGGTTTGCTTTGAGCTGGCTGCGGTGCACCTTGGGTTTGATATCTTCATCTCCACTCAGAGCCTCTGTGCCAGCCCAGGATGGTGCTGCTGTGACTGCTCTCCATGATGGTGCAACGTGTCCAGAGAGGGCTTCAAAGCCTTTGCAGATGCTTTTGAATGGAGCCCTGTAGTGAGCTATAAAGTGAAGAAGCGTCATTAAATGCCTGCACAGACACGGAGAGGAATCATCGCTGCTGAGACCCTCCCTTAAGGTCACGTCACTGAGTGGGCTCAAGCAGGAGGGGGCAGCCCCCATGTCCTGCCCCACTGATTAGAAAACACTTCCTTTTAACCGAATTGACACCTCTATAAGCAGCAAAGTGGCCATAAATCACAGCACTGAAGCCTGGAGACCAGGGCTGCTGCTCTGAATGCGTCAGGTAGCTAGGACAGCCCACTGCTGCTCATCCATCTCCACATCAGGGCGTGCCCTTCCTTCTTCTCTCCTGGAAAAAAAAAATCCTGAAAAAGAAGTAGTCCAGCCTGGGAAAATCCCACTTTCCAAACTGGGAAATGTCACCTATTACAAGAACTTTTTCCCCCCGCCCTTTTTTCACCCATCTAGTTTTTGTTTCCATGGAAACATGGCCAGTAAATCTGCTGGCCAGAGGCAGCCCGGGAGTGGGGAAACCCCTGGGGAGGTTTCCATACCTGAAAACTACAAGGGGTAATTTGCAAAACATAGGCTTTTTTGTTCCTTGGGGGCTCCCAAGTCTCTCAAAATGTTTAAATGCAAATAAAAGATTAGTACGTTTCCTGTACCTAAATATAAGCACAGAGTTTAACAGCTAAACGTTCCCACATGAACCTGGGGGATGCCTTGGAGAATCTCAGCTTGAGACAGAGATGCTGGTGCATGGCCTTGTCCCTTGCACTGCAGGGGCAGATTTTGGGACTTGGGGGTAAAGGTAGGACCAGGGTGGTCCCTGAGGTCTGTATAAGGGGAGATGTAGGACATAAAGAGATGTGTCTAAGTATTTACACAAACAAAAAGGAGAATATATAAAAAGCTACAAATTTTAAATATTTTAAATGTTTTTGGTGACAGAAAGCACTGGTAAGTGCAGCTATGGGCCAACCCTGGAAACCAGAAATCAATTCCCTCCGTCAGAAAGAGTGTCTGGCCTCAAGCAGGTGCTCCACCATTCCACGGCAGGGAAAACAGCCTGACACGATGCACACGGAAGCAATGCCACCTTTTTGACCTACCAGCAGAGGCATTCCCAAAAGCATTTGCTCAACACACCCTTCCCCCAGGACACATCCTCTGGGATGGTCTCACGTTGGACACCCAGGCAAGCAAGGCTGAGAAAACCTCAGCCCGTGGCTGCATCTTGCTGCTGACCTTCCCACTCGCCGTGCTTAATTCAAAAATCCAATTATATCACTTTTAAATCCCCAAATCTTGTGCTCTTTCTCCTGTGCACATCTCCTCTCCAGCCCTGATCGATACCTCCAAGCCTCTTACCGGGGAGCAAAGCGCAGCTGCGCTGCAGGATTTGCTCTTCCCTGCTGCTACCCACGGGCCCGCCGCGCCGGGCAGGGAAAAATCACGGGCGGGGGTGGATGGGTCTAGTCCACCTCTCCGTTGCTAGAAGATGAAAATGAAAAGCCAGCCGTGGGTCTAAAGGCGGCGGGAGCGGCGTGCGCTCCCTCTGCCGTCGCGGCCGCAGCAGCGGGGGACCCCGGGCAGGGCTCGCCGCGCAGGGATGCGCAGAGCGGGGAGGGCGAGTCCGGCCAAACACCTCGGTTTGTCCTTAAAACGGGAGTTTTAACAGCTGGTGGGGATGCTCTGTGCCTGGCCGCCTGGGCAAGGCTGCTCCTGGCAGGTAGAAAGGCAAGCTGGGGGAAATGTCTGTGAGGGAGCTGCGGGGACAAAGGCGGGATACGGTGATTGCTCTGTAGCTCTTTAATTCTGTGCTTCAGAGCAGTGGTGGGAGCTCAAAGAACAGGTAGTTGGAAGGCTGCAGGATCAGTGGGTGCCTGCATAGGGGCCAGATTTCTTCCTGGAGGCTTTGCAATGCACACGCTGACTTGTATCAGCACTGCTGCCTGTCTTAGAGAGGCGGTAGCATCACTAAGAAGTCTGTTGAAGGAAGGAGGTGATTTTTGTCCCCCTTAGCTCCCTGGCAAATCAGCCCAGCCAGCCCCGAGGGACCCTGCTCTCCCTTGCAGAAGGTTTAACCCCTAACTGAATATTGTCTGACTGGGCAAGTGTGTCACAAGCTGCAGTACGTGTCTGGGATGGAGGCAGAAGAGCAGCCCTGCCCCTGTCAGGGTCTCCCAGGGATGACGCTCAGAGATGTGCCTGTCCTGAAAGCAGAGATTGAGCACTGCTTGTGCTCTTTCACAATGCAAGTGGGTGGCCAAGCCCATAGTCTGAAACACAGGGCACTGAAAGGTGTTCCAAGTTCTCTCCAGAACCTTCTTTTCTCCAGTGTGAACAACCCCAGCTGTCTCAGGGGTTGTGAACAACCCTCTCTGTCTCCAGCAGCAGATGCTCCAGCCCTCAGAGCATCTTCATGGAATCCTCTGAACCTGCTCAAGCAGGTCCTTGTCTTATACTTAGGGTCCCTGAATGATTTGTATCACTCTTTACCTCACTTTAAAGGTATGTTCCAAATCCTTCTTGTCTGGCATTCAGGGGTTCCCCTGGGTCAGGATACCCAAAGTTACTGTGGGTAGCTGCTAAGTGTGACAGCACAAGAGAAATACCTCCAGTTACTGCTTAGTTTAATGCACATAATTTGCCATTTGCTGTATCTTTATTTCAAAATCTCTTCAAAGCAGGGATGTGCCCTGCACCCAGTAGCGCCAGCGGCTGCCTCCAGTTCCCAATCCAGGCTGTGGAAGTGACATTTCTCCTTGTGGATGGGGTAATGAGGAGGACACAAGTCCCTGCCATGCCCTCCCCCCCATGCCTTCAGCACCAATCCCATCAGAAAGGACCCGGAGGACAGCGGCTAGGGACATACATGCATGTTTTCTCTAAGTGGGGAGGATGGCAAAATTGGCAAGGGGCCAGCGGGAAGTATTCGTAAACACTTTGTAAACGATCCAATTTTCCTGAGCATCTGTTCGCGACTCACTTGCCAGCTCCGTGGAACCGGTGCTGGTCGCTCAAACGGCAAAAGGCTGGAAAAACCCCAGACTCGCTGTGACTTCCATCCCGTCGCCGAAGCAATTCATTCGCAACAGCTTCGCTCTGGGCTCCTTGAAACAATCGAAGCCGTTGTCAGGAAGGTGCCATTGCACCATTCTTGCCTCGCTCCTCAGAACAATGTGCTCCAGCCCACGGACGCTCGCAGCTGCCCTCCCGTCAGCATCCTTTGCCGTGGCCAGGACGTTGCCTGCATTCCTCCTGGAAAGATGCTCACAGAGATCTGAGGAGGTGCCTTTGCCATGCTGGAGCTGGGGCTGGCTATGACTAAAATCTAGTTTGGTCCTAGCTAAGCCAGCAGCAGTGGGAACAAGTGCTTTCCATAGGGGGTTAAATATTACAGCAAGCTTGACACAGTTTCCTAGGTTTTTTGGATAAAGACTGAGCTCAGGAATTGGCAGCAGCCTGTCAAGATGAAATGACCTCGTGTAATCTCTGATATCTATGTCCTGCTATGCCCTTTCCCATTGAAAGTAATCAATTCTTTTTTAAAAAATATATGTAATATTTTGCAAAAGGGTTTCATCTTAATAAAAAACCTGGAAAGAAAGCATGAGGACATGAGGCTCCACAGACCTGAACGAGTGGTGATGATCCAGCAGATATTTCTGGATCCAGCTAGGTCTTCATCTGCTTTATTTTTTTATTTATTTTTTTTTTTCTCCTTTAAATTGGGTTGGAATCACGAGACCAAATCTCCACTTCCAGCATAGACTGGGACCCTCTCTGGGCAGCCTGGATCTGCAGGCAGGGCAGTTAAGCACGGATTTGGAGCAGAATGAAGAGGCAGAAGGGATGTACTGGTTCTTCACCCCGTGTTAGTTCACTGTCCCAAAGACCACAAGGTGTTTCCTGCTTCTTACCATTACCTGAGAATTTCACAGGAAAAATTCCTCATCCCTGAAGGATGCAATGATTCCAGGGATGCCTTTCGTCCCCACTCTTCCCTCACTCCAGTAAATTAGTGCTTGTGTGGGAAATGAGCTCAGACATTGCCCCGGGGTCGGTGCATCTGCCAGCGTTTGGCCGGTCAAGCCCTGCCATCAGTGCCCATCAAGTCGTGTTTTCACACCCTGGCCTGGGGTTTTCAGAGGTGATATATTAATTTATTTTTTCCCAGGTGAAGATGACCCCATTCATGGCTCCTCATCTCTATGTCCTCATGCTAATAATTAGAGCAGTAAGAGGCCAGGGAGCACGCCTGGCATGCCTGGGAAAGAAGAACTCTCCTGCCTCGGGGAGGATTTCTTCAGCCAAAGGAGAAATTGCTAAAAGAAGATAAGGAAAAAAAAAAAAAAAAACAGCAGCCCTTAGACGGGCTGTGTCTGTCTCAAGGACAAAATATCCCTTCCCACATCTCCTGACACAGAAAGGGAAGGTAACATCTCCATCAGGAAAGAGCCATGGAAAAGGCTTGGAAGGGAAGGATCACAGTATGTTGCATGAACAATGTAGGATCTTGTGCTAAAAACGAGACCTGTTGGAGGTTCAGGCTCCACTCTCAAACTTTGCCATCATCAGGAACCATTTACCTGGATTTAACAGGATGATCTGTTTGAACCAGGAGGGGAAATCCTGTTCCTCACTGTATTAGCCAGAAATCCCTGTGGGTTTCTTGCCTTGCAGGCTCATTTGTAAATGAATTCTGGAGTTTAAAATCCCAACCAACCTTCAGACTGGCCTTGTTTCTGTGACTTCATGATTTTGGGGGTTACTTTTGGAGATGTAGGCTCACCTAAGCTCCTTGCTGTGAGGATGTTCCGTGGGAATTGATCACAGCAATGCCATGGTTTTGCCTAAACTAGGTGGTGGTGGGTTAAAGAAGCTGAGTTGATGTTATCATTTTCCTGGTCACTCTTTTGCTCTGTCTCTTCCCTTACTTCTCACTGGGAAAATGGATGTGAAAATACTCAACTGGTTACGGAGCTGGTTGGTCACAGAGCAGCTCATTGCCACAGAAGAGAAGTACTGCGTCACTTCACCTGCCAAAAATCCCCAGATCAAACTTTCTCATCCCCAGAAAAAGCCCATTTCAGGCATCTAACTCATTGCTGGTAGCTCATTGGGTGGATGTAATGGGATAAACTCTGGCTCAGAACTGGAGACGGGCTTGCAGGAGAATGATCATCTCTTCAGACCTCTGCAGCTGGTGCCATGGCTCACACACTCCCACTGCAAAGATTTTCCTTGAGGCTTTTCTTCACTGAAAGTTGGGGGAAAAAAAAAAAAAAATTAGTCCTGTGGTTGATGTATCTTGGGGCCTTTCAGGCTCATCAGTGCTGCTTTTTTTCTTCTAGTTGTCACTAGCCTGTCTATAGTTGGCTTTGTGTTCTTGATTTAAAACCGATGAAGTCTGGAGTGGGAAGCCTGGGTTATTTTTCTTGGGATTCCATAGACTCTAACACTTGTTATTAACTGTAGTGGTTTTTGTTGTGCCCAAGCCGGTAAAAGTCTGGTTTCAATGTGTAATAGAACCAGAATGATACCTATGGAATAAAGGGCAAGACACACCTAGAACTGGCATGGTGAAATGACCTGTAAGCATGTAGATTGAAAGGAAATGGCTCAAACACATCCAACAGGAAAAAAGAATGATGTTCTGGTGTTGGGTTATGGAAACAGAGGCAGAAGAAGCCCTTGGCTAGGCAGATTTCCCTACCAAAGAAACGGAAAATATCCATTATTTCCAAAATACAGCTACGCAGATTATTCTGCTGGTTGCACACAGCGAGTATTGCCTGCCTTTGAAACAAGCTCTGATTTTGCCCTGGTGTCTGATGACTCCAACTCACCTTTAAAGGGCCAGCCCCTCTGCAGTGAGCAGGCACACCTTCAGCTAGACCAGCTTGCTCAGAGCCCTGTCCAACATGACCTTGAAGGTTCCCCTGGGTGGGCATGATCTAGAAAGACCCAGCTTGGTCTGGCCCCCTATAAGAAGGAGAATCCAGGAGACAAGAGAGGTGATCCAGGGCTTTTTAATCCCTTGATAAAATCTCTAAAAGGGACTCAGGGTGTGAGCAGCAGCACCAGGACACCAGGCTGCAGAGAGGGGTCATACTGTGTGGCTACAGCAAGAGGCACTCCCTCCTTCCCTCAATCTCTGTGTCCCTTCATCAGTGTGTCCTTCACTCCCTTCCTTCCTTCCTTCCTTCCTTCCTTCCTTCCTTCCTTCCTTCCTTCCTTCCTTCCTTCCTTCCTTCCTTCCTTCCTTCCTTCCTTCCTTCCTTCCTTCCTTCCTTCCTTCCTTCCTTCCTTCCTTCCTTCCTTCCTTCCTTCCTTCCTTCCTTCCTTCCTTCCTTCCTTCCTTCCTTCCTTCCTTCCTTCCTTCCTTCCTTCCTTCCTTCCTTCCTTCCTTCCTTCCCTTCCTTCCTTCCTTCCTTCCT
>NW_026690673.1:0-7217 GCF_015227805.2 Hirundo rustica | reverse complement strand
CTTCTGGGCAGGAAGTCCCCTCCAATCAGGCCCTGGACACTTCCAGCCATTCCAGGGCAGCCACAGCTTTTCCGTCCACTCTGTGCCAGAGCCCCACCTCCTTCCCAGGGAACAAGTCCATCCCCACATCCCAGCTCACCCTGTCCCAGAGCAGCATTGCAGGGACTCAGCTACTCACCAGGCTCCCCAGGGAATGGTCACAGCTGCAAGGCTGCCGCAGCTCCAGGAGCCTTTCGACCCCACTCCCGGGAATGCCCAGGCTGCCACTGTTGGGCTGTCTGTGCAGGGCCAGGGCCTGGACTCCATGATCCCGCTGCCTCCCTCCCAGCTCAGCCCCTTCTGCAGTTCTCACCCTTGGGCTCAGCCTTTGTGTCTCCTCCAGGTGCTGGCAGAGCTCTTGGGGCCGGGGCAGGAGCGGGACAGCCCCAGCGTTCCCCTCTCTGTGACACCACGGTGGTGACAGCTCCAACATTCCCTGCCTGGAGATACTCCAAGGGAAGCGTCCAGAGCCACAGCCAGACAGCAAAACTGACCGGGCACTGAGCACCCCCGGCCTGGGCTGATGTGCATTGCTGTGCACACAGCTCGGGGAAGGTCCCCCTGGCCACCTCCACAGTGCCACAGGCAAGTGTCAGATGCAGTTACAGAGCTCTGCCCAGAGCTGACAGGGAAAGTTAAAAAAATAACAAACAATAACAAGACCAAACCAAACCAAACCAAAAAATACCAAACCAAACTCCCACCAAGAAAAAGACAACTCTACCCCCAGCAGAGCTGCTGCCTCCTTCAGTGCTTTCAGCTGCACTCACACGCAGCACCTGAGACTGCAAGCAATGACCATTCCTCAGGCACATCTGATGCAAAAGCAGCCTGAGGACAGCCCTGTAACAGGACTCCTCCCACGCCAGTGAAAAAGGCCCCTTGGCAGGCAGCTCTAGGGCGCTTGCAAAGAGCAAGGGCCAGAGTCTCAGGCCACAGGGGAGAAAAGGGCTCTCAACTGCCCACCTCTGGCACATCGAGCCTGCTTCCAGGCTGCTTTCCACACAGCATTCCTCTGGAGGACTGCGAAAAGCTGAGAGTCAGCTCTGCTTTCTCCATGTTCTGTGCCCTAAAGCTGCCTGTGAGAAGAAATTCCGGCTCAGCTCCTGTGGCACAATCCCTCCTGGCCAGGGCTAAGCGTCGGGAAGGCCTTTGCACACCCAGACTATGCTGCAGCCAAGGAAAGCTCCTGGCTCAGGCTCAGCTCTTCCTTATCCATATTCTGTGCCCTAAAGCTGCCTGGGAGAAGAAATTCAGGCTCAGCTCCTGTGGCACAATCCCTCCTGGCCATGGGCACGGCACTGGGAAGGCCTTTGGCACCCAGCCTCTGCCGCAGCCAAGGAAAGCTCCTGGCTCAGGGTCACCTTTCCTGCCCATCCAGACCCCTCGTGTGCCCCAGCAGCAGGAAATTGCCGGATCTGGCTGACGGCAAACGGCTGCATCTGGACTCCTGGCACTGTGAGTGGACCAGATCTGGGCAGTGCCGGTGCTGGCACTGGGAAATAACCGCAGTTTGGCTTTTTCTACCCGCAAATTGCTGCAGTTGGGCTGTGCCAGCACCAGGGCATTTCTGGATCTGCACTCTGACTGTGCCAGGAAACACCAGATTTCAGGCTCCTGATGCTGAAAAACCTGATTTCTTTCTTTCCTTTTTTTCTTTTTCTTTCTCTTCATTCCCTTTTCCCTATTTCCTTTCTCTTCCTTTATCTTTCCCTCCTTCCTTTCCTTCCTTTCTCTTACTCTTTCTCTCCTTCCTTTCTCTTTTCTTTCTTTCTTTCTTTCTTTCTTTCTTTCTTTCTTTCTTTCTTTCTTTCTTTCTTTCTTTCTTTCTCTTTCTTTCTTTCTTTCTCTTTCTTTCTTTCTTTCTCCTTCCTTCTTTCTTTCCTTCTTTCCTTCTTTCCTTCTTTCCTTCTTTCCCAGCTGCCCATACCCTCCCAAACTCACTGACACTCCACCTCAGCCCTGCTACACAATTGCTACAACCACCAGCACCACCCGCCCCCCAAACTGCCTCCTGCTTTTCCGCCCCCTGCTCCAACAGCCCAAAACACCCCATTCCCCCACTGCAATCCCTACCCCTCTCTATTTTCACAAAACCCCTCACACTGCAATCCCCACATTATACTGGCCACACCAGACCAGACTATGCCATGTCTTCAGGGCAGGAAGTCCCCTGCAACCAGGCCGTGCACACTTCCAGCCATTCCAGGACAGCCGCAGCTTTTCCTCCCACTCTGTGCCAGGGCCCCACCGCCCTCCCAGGGAACAAGTCCATCCCCACATCCCAGCTCACCCTGGCCCCAAGCAGCATCCAGCCATGGCCTGTGTCCTGGCGCTGCAGGCCCTTGGCAAGAGTCTCTCCCAGCCAGCAATTCCTGCTCTTCCCTGCTCTGGGGCAGCAGCTGCAAGTTGATTTGCTCCCTGGGCCACTGGCCCAGCCCCAAGCCAGGGCCGGGACCTTTCCCCAGAGCTCTGCCGGCACTGGCTCGCTTCGGCCGCAGCCCAGCAGACGGAGCTCAGAGCTCCCCGGGGGCTGCGCCTCCTGCCCAGGGACAGCAGCAGGGGCAGCTGAGACTTCTGCCCCGGGGCCAGCAGGGAATGCACCCCAGGGAACGGCTGGGGCTGGGCCAGGCCAGCTGCGGGCTGGAGACCAGTAAAATCTTCTTCCCCTGCAGGGGGCTTGACCACTCACCAGGCTCCCCAGGGAATGGTCACAGCTGCGAGGCTGCCACAGCTCCAGGAGCCTTTGGACACTGCTCCTGGGAATGCCCAGGCTGCCACTGTTGAGCTGTCTGTGCAGGGCCAGGGCCTGGACTCCATGATCCTGCTGCCTCCCTCCCAGCTCAGCCCCTTCTGCAGTTCTCACCCTTGGGCCCAGCCTTTGTGTCTCCTCCAGGTGCTGGCAGAGCTCTTGGGGCCGGGGCAGGAGCGGGACAGCCCCAGCGTTCCCCTCTCTGTGACACCACGGTGGTGACAGCTCCAACGTTCCCTGCCTGGAGATACTCCAAGGGAAGCGTCCAGAGCCACAGCCAGAGAGCAAAACTGACCGGGCACTGAGCACCCCCGGCCTGGGCTGATGTGCATTGCTGTGCACACAGCTTGGGGAAGGTCCCCCTGGCCACCTCCACAGTGCCACAGGCAAGTGTCACATAGAGTTACAGAGCTCTGCCCAGGGCTGCATGGGGAAGTTAACTAAAAAAAAAAAAAAAAAAAAAAAAAAAAAAAAAAAAAAAAAAGAGCAAACAAATAAACCCATACAAACCAAAAATTCCCATCACCTAAAAAAGAACCAAAACTAAACAAAAAAAAAAGGAAAATCCCCACAAAACCCCACAAAGCCTAAAAAACCCCAAAACCTCTCCCGAAAACCAACAAAATAAATCAAAACAAAAGAAAAATAACATAAAATAAACCAAACAAAAAATACAAACAAACCCCAAAAGAAAAACAAACAAGAAAAGGAGAATTTCCCACCAGCAGAACTGTTCCATCCTTCAACTCTCACACCTCCACCCACACAATACATGGGGCTGCAAATAATGAGGACTCATTGGGCACATTTGCAGGAAAAGCAGGTTTAGGACAGGCTTTCAGCAGAGCTGTTCTCAGCTCAGCAAAAAGGGCCCCTTTGGCAGCTGCAGGGCCATTGGAAATGCAGACCCCCAGCCCACAGGGGAGAAAAGGGCTCTGAATTCCCCTCCCCTGACACGTAAACCCTGTTCCCAGGCTGCTTCACACACAGGATCCTTCTGGAGGACTGCAGAAAGCAGAAAGTCAGCTCTGCCTTCTCCATATTCTGTGTCCTAAAGCTGCCTGGGAGAAGAAATTTAGGCTCAGCTCTGGTGGCACAATCCCTCCTGGCCCAGGGCACAGCACCAGGAAGGTCTTTGCGTGCCAAGGCTTTGCTGCAGCCAAGGAAAGCTCCTGGCTCACGGTCACCTTTCCTGCTCAGCCAGAGCCCCGAGTGCCCCAGCAGCAGCAGAGAATGGCAGCATTGGCACGGGCTGGCACAGGAGCGGGAGATTTCCCCCTCGAGAGAGGCTCATATTCCAGTTGTTGCATTCAGGCAGCTCCAGATGCCCTCAGCTTTGGTTGCACAGCAGCTGGAAATGCAAGTGCAGGAGCTCTGTTCATGCCCAGCCACAGCAGGTGACAGCAAGGACAGGGTCCTGGCAGTGTGACATTTACGGAGAGAGCCTTCAGCAAACAGCTGGAGGCTGGAACTCTGATGCAGAAAATAGCCCTGAGGGTCTCTGCAGGGAGGCAAAAGGTACAAAGTTTCAGTTCATGCCTGGCTAGGCAGCACCAAAATGGTTCCTTTTCATGGCAAGGTTCCATTGCCGAGTGCTCTCCAAGCCCCAGAGGAGAGCCCAGGGGGCCAAGGAACTGAGAGCGGGGACTGTGCAGGAGCCGGGCACAGCGAGAGAGCCCGGGCTGAAGGTCAGCCCCGGGGCAGGCACAGACTGGGAGGGGGCAGAGCCCGGGGGGTCCCGCAGAGCCTCCCTGCTCCAAAGCCCCGCCTGCGCCAGCGGGGCAGCTGCCGGGAGCCGTGTGCCAGGGCCGGGCCGCAGGTGGTGTTCCAAGTGCCTCCAGGGGAGCAGCTTTTTGTCCCGATCCGGGGGCATTCCCACAGGGCTGGGGTCCCTGGGAAGGTGCACGAGGACAGGGTGGAAGTGGTTGGTTTCTGTTTTTGTGTTTTGGAACTTGTTTGTTTGTTTGTTTGTTTGTTTTTGTTTTTTGGCATCTGTAGTCTGATGGCAGGTTGAGATTTTAGTGTTTTTTGGGGAGGATGGGGGGAATGTTTTATCTGTGAGCTGCCCCCATGTGTTTGAAGCCCACGGGTGTGGGGAGCGCTGGCGCAGCCCTGGCACGGGCGGGGCGGCCCCGGGCGGGCTGTGGGAGCCGGGAGCGGCTGCCCGGGCCCGGAGCCGCCGCCTTGGGCCGGGAGCCCCCCGGGCAGAGCTCTGTGCTCAGGGCAGAGGCCTGGGCAGCCCAGGGAGCGCTCGGCGGCCCGTGGGCCCTCGGTGCAGGCGGCTCCGTGTGCCCGGGCTCCGAGGGGAGCGGCCCAGGCCGGCCGTGGCCGTGCGGGGCCTGGCGGGGCTCGGGGGGCCGGGCCGGGCCGGGCAAAGGCTGAGGGAGAGCGGGGGAAGCGTTGGCACAGAGGCCCCGGGCTCCCCGTGCCCCCCTGGCCACGCAGCCGGGCTCGGGGGCCGCCTCGCTCAGAGCCAGCCCCGGCTGCGGGGGTCCCTGGGGGGCCCTGGGGAGGGGGCGGCGGGGGCTGACGGAGCTCTGTGCCCGGGGCTGGGCGCGGCTGCCGAGGGAGCGCAGGATGCAGGGTCCCCCCGTGCTGGGGCTGGCTCTGCCCGGCTCAGGGGCTGCATTGTCAGCCCAGAGGCACCTGGGGATCGCCCGGTACCAGCAGGGCTGGGAGGGAAACCCGGGATTGGGGGGAGCAGAAATGGGCAGTAGGAGAGCTGGGGGTGTTCCAGAAGCCTGAAGATGTTTGGAGCATCGACACAGGGGACCCACAGATATCCCAGGCCCGTGAAAGAGGGACCCCAGAGAGTGCTGACCCCTGGGACAGCTGTGAGGCCAAACTGGTGATCCGAGAGAAGGGGAGCTACATGGATTCCCTTGAGCCACAGCAGCCCAGAGAGCAGGAACACCAATACAAACTTGATTCGCAGTAACCCGGACAGGGGAGGGATCCAGGACCCCAAAGTGGAGGGACCAGAGAGGGAAAACTCATGGTTGGGTGTTTTTGCTGATTCTTGGTCATTTGTGTATTTTGGTGGATTGAATCTTGGTAGTTTGGTGGTTTCTATGGGCAACAGATGCCTTGTGACTTCTAGAGATGGATTTGGGCAGGAGGAACCCCCTAACCCACTGTGCTCATACATTGTTTTTTTTTTCCCAAACCAGGATTTCTCATTCCCAAACCTTGGCCGGATGGAGGGAGAGGCTGTGAGGAAGAGGAAGATGCCCCAGGGCAGCCAGGCAGGTGAGGAGGAAGTCAGTGCCCCTTTCCCCCTCTCTCCTGCTCCATTTCCCAGCCCAGCATGGCCCCCGGCTGACGGACAACCCCGCTGCTGATGCCGTCCTGCCGGGCATGCAATGGGAGGATCTCCTTCCCCTACCCTCTGGCACGGTAGCAAATCCCATCCCCTCCTTGTCCTTCCTCTCCCAGACAAGGAGCTGAGGATGGAGACCAGGGAGAACAAATCCCGGCAGCAGAACCTCGTGGAACAGATTTTGAGCAGCTCCACGGTGCAGGAATCCAAAAGGGAGGAAAAGCCCCAGAGATCTCACACACAGGGGCTCCAAAACCATCCCAGAGGGATGTGAGAGTTGGGAGGGATAGGGATTGAAAGGGGGGATGGGGTGTTGGAGTAGGGGATGGGGAAGCAAGGGGCAGTTTTGGGTGGGTGCAGGTGCTTGTAGCAATTGTGTAGCAGGGCTGAGGTGGAGAGGCGAGTGTTTGGGAGAATAAGGTCAGCTGGTTCCAGCAAAGAAAGGAAGAAAGGAAGCAAAGAAGAAAGACAAGGGGGCTTTCTCCACTGGGATGAGAAGAGTCCTTCCCCTAGGCTGTCCTCAAGCTGCTTGTGCAGCAGATGGGCCTGAGGAATGGTCTCTGCTTGCAGTGTGAGGTGCTGTGTGTTAGTGCAGCTGAAACTTCTGAAGGAGGGAGCAGCTCTGCTGGGGGCAGAGTGGCCTTTTCCTTGGTGGGTTTTGTTGTTGGGTTCTTTTGATTGTTGTTTGTGTTTTTTCTTTTCTGCACTTTCCCTGTGGGCTCTGAGCAGAGCTCTGTAAGTCTATGTGCCACTTGCCTGTGGCACTGTGGAGGTGGCCTGGAGGACCTTCCTGGAGCTGTGTGCAGAGGTTTGCACATCAGCCTAGGCCGGGGTGCTCAGTGGCCAGTCAGTTTGATGACTGGGTGTGGCTCTGGACGCTTCCCATGGAGCATCTCCAAGGCCTGGAACATTGGAGCTGCCAGCACTGTGATGTCACAGAGAGGGGAACCTTGGAGCTGCCAGCACGGTGATGTCACCAAGAGGACAACGTTGGAGCTGTGCCACTCCTTGCCCAGCCCCAAGAGCCCGGGCAGCACCTGGAGGAGACAGCAAGGCCGAGCTGGGAGGGAGGCAGCAGGATCATGGAGTGCAGGCCCCTGCCCTGGC
>NW_026690672.1:0-7300 GCF_015227805.2 Hirundo rustica | reverse complement strand
ATTTAAAACCTTTTCCATGGAGGAATTTTCCCTAAAATCCACCCTGAGGCCGTTCCCTCTGCTCCTGTCCCTGTTCCCTGGGAGCAGAGCCCGACCCCCCCGGCTGTCCCCTCCTGTCAGGGACTTGTGCAGAGCCACCAGCTCCCCCCTGATCCCCCTTTTCTCCAGGCTGAACCCCTTCCCAGCTCCCCCCTGATCCCCCTTTTCTCCAGGCTCAGCCCCTTCCCAGCTCCCCCCTGATCCCCCTTTTCTCCAGGCTCAGCCCCTTCCCATCTCCCTCCTGATCCCCCTTTTCTCCAGGCTCAGCCCCTTCCCATCTCCCTCCTGATCCCCCTTTTCTCCAGGCTCAGCCCCTTCCCAGCTCCTCCTGATCCCCCTTTTCTCCAGGCTCAGCCCCTTCCCAGCTCCCCCCCGATCCCCCTTTTCTCCAGGCTGAACCCCTTCCCAGCTTCCCCCTGATCCCCCTTTTCTCCAGGCTGAACCCCTTCCCAGCTCCCCCCTGATCCCCCTTTTCTCCAGGCTCAGCCCCTTCCCAGCTCCTCCCGATCCCCCTTTTCCCAAGAATCCCCCACCTCCATCCCCTCGCTCCAACCCAAACACCAAACCCCCTCCCCAAAACCACACCAATCCCTCTCCATCCCCATCCCACACCCGGAGCCCGGCGGCGCTTAGGACCCGAACCCCGACCCAATTCCCGGGCGGAATTCCCGGGCGGAATTCCCGGGGCCGGCGTCGCACCTGAGCGCCGGCGTCCAGCAGCAGCTGCACGCACTGGGCCTGGCCGCGCAGGCTGGCCTCGTGCAGCGGCGTGATGGAGTCGTAGGTGAGGGCGTTGACGCAGGCGCCGCTCTGGATCAGCTGCCGCAGCCGCGGGAGCTCCCCGCGCCGCGCGGCCTCGTGCACCGGCGTCCGGTCGGCCCAGAAACCTGGGGGGAGACACGGCGGGGAGAAGGGAGAAAGAACGGGGGGTCAAGGAGGAAACGGAAAAATGTCCTCAGAGACTCTGGGTCACTGGGGGAGCGCGGGAACAAGAGCTGGGGTCAAAGAGAAACTCAAAAATCCCAAACTCTGGATCACTGGGGGAGCGTGGAAACAAGAGATGGGATCAAGGCGAAACCGAAAAATATCATCACAGACTCTGGATCACTGGAGGAGCGTGGGAACAAGAGCTGGGGTCAAAGAGAAACTCAAAAATCCCAAACTCTGGATCACTGGGGGAGCGTGGGAACAAGAGCTGGGATCAAGGAGAAACGGAAAAATGTCTTCACAGACTCTGGATCACTGGAGGAGCGTGGGAACAAGAGCTGGGATCAAAAAGAAACGGGAAAATCCCAAACTCTGGATTCCTGCAGGAGCATGGAAAAAAGAGTTGGGGTCAAAGAGAAACTGAAAAATGTTCTCATAGACTCTGGTTCCTGGAGGAACATGGAAACAAGATCAAGATTCCTGCAGGAGCGTGGGAACAAGAGCTGGGATCAAGGAGAAACTGAAAAATGTCCTCAGAGACTCTGGATCACTGGAGGAACGTGGGAACAAGAGATGGGATCAAGGAGAAACTCAAAAATCCCAAACTCTGTATTACTGGAGGAACATGGAAACAAGATCAGGATTCCTGCAGGAGCATGGGAAAAAAAGAGTTGGGATCAAAGAGAAACTCAAAAATCCCAAACTCTGGATTCCTGCAGGAACGTGGGAACAAGAGTTGGGATCAAGGAGAAACCAAAAAATGTCCTCACAGACTCTGGACTACTCAAGGAGCGTGGGAACAAGAGCTGGGATCAAAGAGAAACTCAAAAATCCCAAACTCTGGATTCCTGCAGGAGCATGGGAACAAGAGCTGGGATCAAGGAGAAACTGAAAAATGTCTTCATAGACTCTGGATCACTGGAGGAGCGTGGGAACAAGAGCTGGGATCAAGGAGAAACTCAAAAATCCCAAACTCTGGATTCCTGCAGGAGCATGGGAACAAGAGCTGGGATCAAGGAGAAACTGAAAAATGTCCTCAGAGACTCTGGATCACTGGAGGAGCGTGGGAACAAGAGCTGGGGGCAAGGAGAAACTGAAAAATGTCTTCATAGACTCTGGATTCCTGCAGGAGCATGGGAAAAAGAGCTGGGATCAAAGAGAAACCCAAAAATGTCATCACAAACTCTGGATTCCTGCAGGAACATGGAAACAAGAGCTGGGATCAAGGAGAAACGGGAAAATCCCAAACTCTGGATTCCTGCAGGAGCGTGGGAACAAGATCAAGATTCCTGCAGGAACGTGGGAACAAGAGCTGGGATCAAAGAGAAACTGAAAAATGTTTTCACAGACTCTGGATCACTGGAGGAGCGTGGAAACAAGAGTTGGGATCAAGGAGAAACAGGGAAATCCCAAACTCTGGATTACTGGAGGAAAATGGAAACAAGAGCTGGGATCAAGGAGAAATGGAAAAATGTCTTCACAGACTCTGGATCACTGGAGGAGCGTGGAAACAAGAGCTGGGATCAAGGAGAAACTGAAAATTGACTTCACAGACTCTGGTTCCTGGAGGAGCGTGGGAACAAGAGCTGGGATCAAGGAGAAACTGAAAAATGTCCTCAGAGACTCTGGATCACTGGAGGAGCGTGGGAACAAGAGCTGGGATCAAAGAGAAACCCAAAAATGACTTCACAGACTCTGGATTACCGCAGGAACATGGAAACAAGAGCTGGGGTCAAGGAGAAACGGGAAAATCCCAAACTCTGGATTCCTGCAGGAACATGGAAACAAGATCAAGATTCCTGCAGGAACGGGGGAACAAGAGCTGGGGTCAAAGAGAAACTGAAAAATGTCTTCAGAGACTCTGGATCACTGGAGGAACATGGGAACAAGAGTTGGGATCAAAGAGAAACTCAAAAATGTCATCACAAACTCTGGATTCCTGCAGGAGCATGGGAAAAAGAGCTGGGATCAAAGAGAAACCCAAAAATGTCTTCACAGACTCCGGATTCCTGCAGGAACATGGAAACAAGAGCTGGGATCAAGGAGAAACTGAAAATTGACTTCACAGACTCTGGTTCCTGGAGGAGCGTGGGAACAAGAGCTGGGATCAAGGAGAAACCAAAAATATCATCACAGACTCTGGGTCACTGGGGGAGCGTGGGAACAAGAGCTGGGATCAAGGAGAAACTGAAAAATCCCAAACTCTGGATTCCTGCAGGAGCATCGAAAAAAGAGCCAAAAGAGCTGGGATCAAAGACAAACTCAAAAATGTCTTCACAGACTCTGGATCACTGGAGAAATGTGGAAACAAGAGCTGGGATCAAGGAGAAATGGAAAAATGTCTTCATAGACTGTGGATTCCTGCAGGAACGTGGGAACAAGAGCTGGGATCAAGGAGAAACTGAAAAATCCCCAACTCTGGATTCCTCCAGGAACATGGAAAAGGAGCCGGGACCAAACAGAAACTCAAAAATCCCTTCGCTTCAGGGCAAGCGAATCCAAACGAGGATGGAGAGCTTCCAGAACATTCCAGGGCCTGAAGGGGCTCCAGGAGAGCTGCAGAGGGGCTGGGGACAAGGGACAGGACACAGGGAATGGAGTGGGATTGGAAAAGGGGAGATTTGGGATCTTGGGAAGGAATTCCTGCCTGGGCTGCAATTCCCAGAGAATCCCTGGAGTGTCCAAGGCCGGGTTGGAGGGATCCCCGGATCACGGGAGGGATCCCCGGATCACGGGAGGGATCCCTGGATCACGGGAGGGATCCCCGGATGACGGGAGGGATCCCCGGATGACGGGAGGGATCCCCGGATGACGGGAGGGATCCCCGGCCCGGGATTTGGGCACCTGCAGCTCCAAGGTGGGAACGTCCCCGATCCCAAAACACCGCACACGGGGATTCGGGGAGAACGAGGATCAGGGATTTAGGGAGAACAAGGATCAGGGATTCAGGGAGAACAAGGATCAGGGATTTAGGGAGAACGAGGAGCAGGGATTTAGGGAGAACAAGGATCAGGGATTTAGGGAGAACAGGATCAGGGATTTAGGGAGAACAAGGATCAGGGATTTAGGAAGAACAAGGATCAGGGATTTAGGGAGAACAGGATCAGGAATTTCGAGAGAACAAGGATCAGGGATTTAGGGAGAACAAGGATCAGGGATTTAGGGAGAACAAGGATCAGGGATTTAGGGAGAACAGGATCAGGGATTTAGGGAGAACGGGATCAGGGATTTAGGGAGAACAAGGATCAGGGATTTAGGGAGAACAAGGATCATTGCAGGGATTTAGGGAGAACAAGGATCAGGGATTTAGGGAGAACAAGGATCATTGCAGGGATTTAGGGAGAACAGGATCTGGGATTTAGGGAGAACAAGGATCAGGGATTTAGAGAGAACAAGGATCAGGGATTTAGGGAGAACAGGATCAGGGATTTAGGGAGAACGAGGATCAGGGATTTAGGGAGAACAAGGATCAGGGATTTAGGGAGAACAAGGATCATTGCAGGGATTTAGGGAGAACAGGATCAGGGATTTAGGGAGAACAAGGATCAGGGATTTAGAGAGAACAAGGATCAGGGATTTAGGGAGAACAGGATCAGGGATTTAGGGAGAACGAGGATCAGGGATTTAGGGAGAACAAGGATCAGGGATTTAGGGAGAACAAGGATCATTGCAGGGATTTAGGGAGAACAAGGATCAGGGATTTAGGGACAACGAGGATCAGGGATTTAGGGAGAACAAGGATCAGGGATTTAGGGAGAACGAGGATCAGGGATTTAGGGAGAACAGGATCAGGGATTTAGGGAGAATAGGATCAGGGATTTAGGGAGAACAAGGATCAGGGATTTAGGGAGAACAAGGATCAGGGATTTAGGGAGAACAAGGATCAGGGATTTAGGGAGAACAAGGATCAGGGATTTAGGGAGGACGAGGATCATTCCCTGGGGATTTAGGGAAGAATGAGGATCATTCCCTGGGGATTTAGGGAGGACGAGGATCATTCCCGGGGATTTAGAGGACCAAGGATCAGTTCTCCGTGTCCCAAGAGCAGCATCTTATCCCTTTCCTTGCCAGGGCCCTAAAGCGCCCTGCAACCCCCAAACCCCATCCTCTAACCCCAACATCACAGTGTGACCCCCAAAACCTTCCTTAAACCCCAAAATCCCATCCTTTAACCCCCAAACCCCATCCTCTAACCCCAACATCACAGTGTGACCCCCAAAACCTTCCTTAAACCCCAAAATCCCATCCTTTAACCCCCAAACCCCATCCTCTAACCCCAACATCACAGTGTGACCGCCAAAACCTTCCTTAAACCCCAAAATCCCATCCTTTAACCTAAACATCACCCTGTAACACCCAAACCCCATCCTCTAACCCCAACATCACAGTGTGACCCCCAAAACCTTCCTTAAACCCCAAAATCCCATCCTTTAACCTAAACATCACCCTGTAACCTCCAAACCCCATCCTCTAACCCCAACATCACACTGTGACCCCCAAAACCATCCTGCATCCCCAAACCCCATCCTTAATCCCCCAAATCCCATCCTTTAACCTAAACTTCACACTGTAACCCCCAAAACCATCCTCTAACCCCAACATCACACTGTGACCGCCAAAACCTTCCTTAAACCCCAAAATCCCATCCTTTAACCCCCAACCCCATCCTCTAACCCCAACATCACACTGTGACCCCCAAAACCATCCTGCATCCCCAAACTCCATCCCACAAACCCCAAACCCCATCCCACAAATCCTAAACCCCATCCTGTAAACCCCAAACCCCATCCTGCAAACCGCCCCAGAACCCATCCTGCAACCCCCAAACCCCAAACCCCATCCCGCAAATCCCAAACCCCATCCCACAAACCCCATCCCACAAACCCCAAACCCCATCCTGCAAACAGCCCCAAACCCCATCCCACAAACCGCCCCAAACCGTCTGCTCCCGCCGCGGATCCTTTCCCAGCCTCTCCCCGAGGTGTCCCCAGCCCCAGGCCAGTGTCCCCGAGGTGTCCCCAGCCCCAGGTCGGTGTCCCCGAGGTGTCCCCAGCCCAGGTCGGTGTCCCCAGCCCCAGGTCGGTGTCCCCGAGGTGTCCCCAGCCCCAGGTCGGTGTCGCCAGGCCGGTGTCCCCGAGGTGTCCCCAGCCCAGGTCGGTGTCCCCAGCCCCAGGCCGGTGTCCCCGAGGTGTCCCCAGCCCAGGTCGGTGTCCCCAGCCCCAGGTCGGTGTCCCCGAGGTGTCCCCAGCCCCAGGCCGGTGTCCCCGAAGTGTCCCCAGCCCCCTGGTGATGTCCCCAGCCCCAGGCCGGTGTCCCCGAGGTGTCCCCAGCCCCCTGGTGATGTCCCCGACCCCAGGTCGGTGTCCCCGAGGTGTCCCCAGCCCCAGGCCGGTGTCCCCGAGGTGTCCCCAGCCCCCTGGTGATGTCCCCGACCCCAGGTCGGTGTCCCCGAGGTGTCCCCAGCCCCAGGTCGGTGTCCCCGAGGTGTCCCCAACCCCCTGGTGATGTCCCCAGCCCCAGGTCGGGGTCCCCAGCCCAGGTCGGTGTCCCCGAGGTGTCCCCAGCCCCAGGCCGGTGTCCCCGAGGTGTCCCCAGCCCCCTGGTGATGTCCCCAGCCCCAGGCCGGTGTCCCCGAGGTGTCCCCAACCCCAGGCCGGTGTCCCCGAGGTGTCCCCAACCCCAGGCCGGTGTCCCCGAGGTGTCCCCAGCCCCCGGCGCTGCTCACGCACTGATGTCGCCGCCGTCTCCGGGGCTCTCCATGGCCCGGCCCCGCGGAACCCGCGGCTGCGGCCTCGTCCCGCGGCCGGGGCCTGTCCGGGCAGCCCCGCCCCGCCGCGGAGCACGCCGGGAGTTGTAGTACCCGCGGGGCCGCGCCGCGGGGGACACCGGGGACACTGGGGACATCGGGGACACTGGGATGGGGAAATGGGGAACTGGGGACACTGGGGACACTGGGATGGGGGACTGGGGACACTGGGGACACCGGGGACACTGGGATGGGGGACTGGGGACACTGGGGACACTGGGGACACTGGGATGGGGAACTGGGGGAACTGGGGACACTGGGGACACCGGGGACACTGGGGACACTGGGATGGGGAACTGGGGACACTGGGGACACCGGGGACACTGGGGACACTGGGGACACTGGGGACACTGGGATGGGGAACTGGGGGAACTGGGATGGGGAAATGGGGCACTGGGGACACTGGGGACACTGGGATGGGGGAACTGGGGACACTGGGGGCACTGGGATGGGGAACTGGGGACACTGGGGACACTGGGGACACTGGGGACACCGGGGACACTGTGATGGGGAAATGGGGAACTGGGG
>NW_026690671.1:0-7309 GCF_015227805.2 Hirundo rustica | reverse complement strand
TTTTTTTCAGCATCTGGAGCCTAAAATCTTGGGTTTTTCCTGGCACAGCCAGAGCCCAGATCCAGAAATGCCCTGGTGCTGGCACAGCCCAAGTCCAGCAATTTGCTGGCACAAAAAGCCAAACTGCGGCAATTTCACAGTGCTGGCATTGGCACTGGCACCACCCAGATCTGATCCATTTCTGCTGCCAGGACTCCAGATGCAGCCGTTTGCCATCAGCCAGATCCAGCAATTTCCTGCTGCTGGGACACTCGAGGGGTCTGGCTGGGCAGGAAAGCTGAGCCTGAGCCAGGAGCTTTCCTCGGCTGCAGCAGAGGCTGGGTGTGCAACGACCTTCCCAGCGGTGTGCCCATGGCCAGGAGAGATTGTGCCAGAGGAGCTGAGCCTGAATTTCTTCTCACAGGCAGCTTTAAGACACAGAACATGGAGAAGGCAGAGCTGACTCTCAGCTTTCCACGGTCCTCCAGAGGAATGCTGTGTGGAAAGCAGCCTGGGAGCAGGCTTGATGTGCCAGGAGTGGGCAATTGAGAGCCCTTTTCTCCCCTGTGGCCTGAGGCTCTGGCCCTTGCTCTTTGCAAGTGTCCTAGAGCTGCCTGCCAAGGGGCCTTTTTCACTGGCATGAGAGGATTCCTGCTACAGGGCTGTCCTCAAGCTGCTTTTCCAGCAGATGTGCCTGAGGAATGGTCATTGCTTGTAGTCTCAGGTGCTGTGTGTGAGTGCAGCTGAAAGCAGTGAAGGAGGCAGCAGCTCTGCTGGGGGCAGATTTGTCTTTTTCTTGGTGGGTGTTTGGTTTGGTATTTTTTGGTTTGGTTTGGTCTTGTTATTGTTTGTTATTTTATTAACTTTCCCTGTCAGCTCTGGGCAGAGGTCTGTAACTCTATGTGACACTTGCCTGTGGCACTGTGGAGGTGGCCAGGGGACCCTCCCCGAGCTGTGTGCACAGCAATGCACATCAGCCCAGGTGGGGGGTGCTCAGTGCCCGGTCAGTTTTGCTGTCTGGCTGTGGCTCTGGATGCTTCCCTTGGAGCGTCTCCAGGCAGGGAACGTTGGAGCTGTCACCACCGTGGTGTCACAGAGAGGGGAACGCTGGGGCTGTCCCGCTCCTGCCCCGGCCCCAAGAGCTCTGCCAGCGCCTGGAGGAGACACAAAGACTGAGCCCAAGGGTGAGAACTGCAGAAGGGGCTGAGCTGGGAGGGAGGCAGCGGGATCATGGAGTGCAGGCCCTGACCCTGCACAGACGGCCCAACAGTGGCAGCCTGGGCATTCCCGGGAGCAGTGTCCAAAGGCTCCTGGAGCTCTGTGTCATTAGTGGGACAAGACCTCAACTCAAGGGGGAAAACATCACTGTTATAGTGACACCAGTCTGTTTTCACAGGAAGGACAGTAGAGACAAATGTCACAGGGACCATAGCCTACATATGGCAGAAGGGGCTCCAGCAGCTATCCCAACAAATTCAAACTGAAGCAAACCTTCGAGAACTTAAAGGTCTCCATGCAGCGTGACCTCCAAATGCTCAAAACAGAGCTGGAGAGCAAACTAGGTGAGCAGAACCATTTCCACAACAGGCTTTCCTACCTCTGAAGGCAAAGACTGCTCTACAGGCAAATTGTCCTGTGAGCTTGTCCTCCACAGCTCCTCAAGGGGGATGGGGAAAGACAGCCCTTACATGGGAAGCAGGTTTTGTGCTCTGTGGCACCACACTGCCTTCATGACAAAGAGTGTTATCTCCCAGGAGTGCTCTCTGGAGAGAGAAAGTGGGATCATTCCTGCCCTCCATGCTGCCCTCCAGGCCTCACCCAAGCCATTAGGTGTTACCCTGGTTTTTCTGAGTTTTTTATAGCCTTTTGAATTTTCATAAAATGGAGTCAGATCTTTTTAGTTACTGTACAATATTAAAAGCAGTTCTACCTTTTTCCGACATATGTAACATAAAAAAATCCTTTGTTTTTCATTCTCTGTCCTTTGTTTGCATATTTCTAACCTGAAAACAATTGTAACTGACAGTTGGGCTAGCCACTTGGCTGAAAGGTGAAAAACCCCAGAAGCCAATCTTCTGCTAGACCCACAAATGTATAAAAAGTAAGAAATAAAACAAAGAGGCTCTCTCTCCGCTCTGTCTCAGCCTTGAGCTGGACGGAGGAACCTCTGTGCTGGAAAATATCTCTCTGTGTGACTGCTTTGTGTGTCTCGGTAACAACTAGGAAGACCCATGGGGACTGGGAGAGCCCTAAGAGATGCCCTGACAGGGATTTTATATCAGAGCTTTTGGGCATTGTCATAACAGATCAATGGTGTCTCCCTCAAGAAAACCATGACTTGGTCCCAGTCAGTAGCCATTCACACTCTTTATTCTGGGCTTTTAGATAAGGAGCTAATTTTAAATCTGCTTGACTATAGCCAGGGCTAATTCTGGAAGTGAAATAGCTTTCTCAGGTATTAATAACAGGATGCCTTCTTGTGCAACCTCTTGTGCAACTTTATCTGCAAATCTGCTCTGGGTTTTTTTTTCTGCACTGTAGCTGTTTCACCCCTGCCTGCCGGGAGGTCCCACAGTCCAGCTGCAGCTGCAGAGTTTCTTGCTGCCTCTTTCTTGCTGTCCTGGGGGAGCCCACCCTGTCGTTCTGGCCTGATGCTTCTGAGGTTTCCTGCTACAGCCCCTTTCGCTGTCCAGAGGGGGTGCCAAGATTGGGTCCCCCTGTGAATTTGTAAAGGAAGCGCCTTCTCCGTCCCATCCTGCCGGCTGCGCCTGCCATCGCCAAGGTGGACAAAATTGGCTGGACCCGTGCCACAGCGCCCCCTGCAGCTGTGGGGGAATCACTGCACCCGCCCTGCCCAGCTGGGAGCCACCAGCGCCCCCGTCGGCTCTGAGTGTAACTGCACCAAAGGGCAAAGTGCCTGCGGATGAGAGAAGGCTCGTACTGTTTTGTTGGTTGGTTTTTTGTTTGGGTTTTTTTTTGTTTTTTTTGGGAGGCTGTGTAGTTTTAAAGTTCCACAATTTCAATATCTAGCATTAAGCCTTTTTTTTTTTTTTAATAAAAGGGGTGGGGTGGAGGGTTCACTTTCATCTCCTGGTATCTATTTCTCTGTTTGGCAGAAGAAAACAGAGTTATTCTCCTTAGAGGAAACACGCATTCCAGGGCGTTTTCTCCTCAAATATGTCTTGAAACTCAGATACACAGCAGTCACTTCGAGGCCAAAGTCTGAGTCACAGGCAGTTTTCCACTCTTTATGTCTAGACTTGACCAAGAAATGTCCTGTGGTGGGATGCCCCTTTACTACAGGCACTGCAATAACCAATGGCAAACTGACTCCTTACTGAGGCTTTCCCCAGGAGAAGCCACATTTCTTCTGCTGCAGGGCAGCCTGTTCTTTCAGGATCCAGTGGGCACAGGGAAAATGGTCTTCACTTTTATGTCTAAAGTTAGTTGTTAGAGGTTTTTGAGTGATCGTATCAGTCTTCTTGAGATCAGAGTGTTGGTTGGGGGCTCACTCTTTTGACATTGGTCTTTTAGTATTTGTATTGAGTTCTTCCATGGTGTATTAAATAACACTAAGTTACATAGTTCATACTTGTTATCTTGTTTTAATTTCACCACTATGTTATAATTGATTCCTCCTGCAACTTCCTTTTCTGCCTTTATGACCTTTACAATTTGGCTTGGGAACAGATGGAAATTACTTTTGTCATGCTGGGCAATAGCATATCGCAGCATCTTCTGCACTGCAGCATCTGTTTCTGGGTGTTCTATTGCCCGGACCACGGCTTGGGTGGTGATGATAAAAATAATCAGCAGGAGAATATGTCTTGTCTCCATACTTTGTCTCTTTTTGTAGGAGGGTGGGTTAGTGTTCTACATCAATAAAAACCCAACAATTTAGTAGTTTAACAAATAGAAGAGATATTTTTAAATAAAGTTAACAGCATAGCTTGGGTAAAATGATTTTGTGGGAGAGGGCAAGAGAATAAGGGTAAGGAACAAAGGGTAAGGAAAGAAATCACTTATTTTCTTAGTTTTTGTTACATCCAGTAGGCCTTGCTTGTCTTGTCTGTTGTCTGGTCACAGGACGCTGAGCTGTCTTTTGTGGGACTGGCCATCTTCTCCTCCTCTTCCAAGCGGCTGTCTGCTGCACCTTTGGTGACTCTGTGTTTTGCTCAGAATTGGCTTTATTAGTATCTATGGGTCCTAGGTAAGGCTTGATGCTCTTTGTGGGAAGCCACCTAGGGCCTGTAGGCATGGATATGCATGCGGACCCTCTACCCCAGGTAATCAACCAAAGAGGGCCTGATATTTGATGTGTTTCTGGGTCCTTGATCAACACAGGCAGCTTCTCTTCAAGCTTAGCTCGGGCTGAATTCAAGAAGGGCCTGATGACGGGGGCATTAAGCTCAGTGCTTGAACAATTTAGGAAGTTAATTACATCAAGTGCCTTGCAGAGCCTCTCAACGGGAGGAAGTGTCTCTGTACCTCCCCGCTATTGGTGAAGGACTCTCTTAAGAGTCTGATGTGTCCTCTCAATAACTGATTGGCCTGTGGGAGAGTACAGTATCCATTTGTTATGTTTGATGCTGCAGTCTTGGAAGAATGCCTTTAGCTGTTTTGAGGAGTAGGCGGGGCCATTGTCTGTTTTAATTTTCTGGGGAATTCCCAGAGTTGCAAAGGCCAATAAGAAATGTCTTTTAACAAAGCAGATGCTTTCACCCGCATGTGCTGAGGCAAAAATTGCACCTGAGAATGTATCTACTGACATGTGAATATACTTCTGCCTACCAAAAGATGGAACATGTAACGTCCGTCTGCCACAGTTCATTACTATTGAGCCCTCCTGGGTTGAAGCCTTTGTCCAAAAAGGCCACCTGGTATGATTGGCAGAGACGAACACATCAGATATGAATGTGAACATGATCCTACCACAGCTTTGGCCTGTTCCCTGGTGAGGTGAAACATCCTCACTAGTGCTGGGACAATCTGATGATAAAATTGATGGGTGAGCTTGGCTTGTTGGAACATGTCTGGGAGGGCTGGTGTTTGTGCCGCCATTGTCGGGGTCGGGTTACCGGAGCCGCGGGAGAAATGCCTCATGCTGTCATGGTCAGCAGATCTCACTTTATTAAGGTTGCATTACATTTTTATACTTTTCATAATTAGCTCATACATATTGCAAAAGCCAAGCTCATCATTGGACATAACTAATTAACGCAAGCATTACTTAGCATCGACCTTAATAATTGCAAAACAGTTAAAGTCAGTACATCATATCTTTAGTTTTCCCATACTTGACTAATTTCACATCCGGCTTACATCCTGTTCTTCACATAAGCCTTCCTTCAAGGATAGCATATCCTTGAGGCCTAAATTCTTACTTGTTTAATCATGTCATGTCCCTTTTCTGCGAGCCACTGCTCTGATAAGCTCTCAACACTTCCCCCGTTTTCTTTTATGGCAAACATCGACATTTTTACATTCTCTACCATTGACATCATCATGCGTTGTATACATTGGAAAATGCATGGTCCTAAAAGTAAACAAGCATTTAAAGCTGGAAGAAGTCCAAACTGCATGTCCTCTCCAGAGTTAATCACGAACTGAGTCCCAGTCAGTCCCGGCAGGCTGTCAGCCTGTATCAGCAGTGGTTGGAGCGCCTTTCTTAAGCGATGAAGCCTCCTCCCTTCGGGGCTGTTCATTTATTGCGGCTCGCATCCATCTAGCAGGAATCCAGGCGGGACCTGTTGGGGACGAAACACAAACATATCCTCGGCCCCAGTAAAGCACTTGTGCGGGGGCCCTGCCATATTCCTGTTTTTGGGTCCCTATACTGGACAAAAATAGGCGGTGAGGGAGGGGACGCTGTCTGGAAGTGGGTAATAACAGGAGGGACTGTCCTATCTCCAAAAAGACACAAATGGTTTAACACAAATAAGCATCTCAATAACTTCTCTTTTGGCTCTGTAATGTCTGAGAATTTGAGCAAATAGCGTTTCAAGGTCCCGTTAGCCCTCTCCACTACGGCCTGTCCCGTGGATACATGCGGGATTCCCCGTGTGTGCTTAATATTCCAAAACTGCATGTATTGTTGTATGCGCTGGCTACAGTATGCCGACCCATTATCTGTTTTAATGTTCTGAGGTACACCCATTACTGCAATACAGCTGTTAAGGTGCTTTTCAACATGTTTGGCTTGTTCCCCTGTTTGTGCTGTAGCCCACAAATAGTGACTAAATGTATCGATGGTGACATGCACATACTTAAGCCTCCCAAAAGCAGGAACATGCGTGACATCCATTTGCCATAGTTCATTTGGAGACAATCCTTTTGGATTTACCCCTAATCCTAATCCCACCCCTCCGTTATGATGGCTGCACACAGAACATGTTCTAATAATCGCCCTTGCTTCATTAATTGAAATATTGAATTCTCGTGCTAGCCCTTTTGCATTCTGATGAAAAATATTATGGCTCTCTTTGGCTTGTAGATAAGTCTATAACGGGAAGAGTAATGGCTCCTGAGGAGCCAAGGCATCCGGTACCACGTGGCTCCTTGGATCGTGGCAAAATGTTCGCAGTCAATTGTGGCAGAGGTACAAATTGAGCAATCTTCTGACCCTTTAGAATTTTCATTGGTGGATAAGGAGTACTGGCAATAACAAAAATTTCTCCTTCGGAGTCAGCGTCTACAACTCCTGGTTCAATAAACAGGCCTAGCACCGATCCCGATGAGCGACCTAAAATAAGTCCTCCTGTAGGCTGTCCATTAACAATAATGGGGCCAAAAACTCCGGTAGAAACGACATGCGGGCTGTTGTTAAACAAGGTAACAGTTACTGCTGCTGCCAGGTCCAATCCGAGGCTGCCGGAGGTTGCTGGCACGAGCCGGTTGTCGGCAGAGCAGCTGGAGCTACTTGTGTCTTGGCGCGGCCCAACTTCGCGCTGGTTTTGCAGTTTCCCGATCCGGACCAGGCACAGGTGACGCTGTTATGGGTGTTAGAGCGGCATTTCTCGCACCAGATACCAGTAGCGTTGCACTCACGACGGATATGCCCCAATTTTCCGCAGCGAAAACATTTCATTCTTCCTCCTGTATTAGAGCGTTGACGTGCCGTTGCCGCTTGGAGGGGTGCGAGGGCAGCTAAAACCTGAGTATGTGCTGAGGCGGTTTGCTCTCTAAAAGCCTGTGCTTGTTGCTGCAGTCCCTCCCCTATTTTCTGAAGAGCTTCTACCATAAAAACTTGAGTGCCTGAAGGCATGGATTCAGCTTTGTCTAACAAATCCTGCACATTCCAATGATCTGGGGCTGCAGCTATAAGGGAACG
>NW_026690670.1:0-7299 GCF_015227805.2 Hirundo rustica | reverse complement strand
TATGCTGGATATTAAGTTCTACACCTTTAAGACTGGTTGTGAGAGCGAAGGGGAGAAAAAAGAAGCACGGGGTTTGTTTGCAGAAACTGCACTCACTGCTCCACATTCTGCTCCTGGACTGCGTTGTCTACGGACAGACAGCGAGAGAGAGCTCTCCTTTGCTTTTTAGTAGGTTTTTAGGTAGCTGAGGCAGAGAAGTTCCCTGGACAGTATTTTTCTTTTTCTTGGCACTGTTTAAACCTGTTCTGGACTGAAAACGCAGAAAAACGCCAGGACGTCACGTCTGCAGCCCACTGGGGCCCAGGACAGCATTTTCCAGCACCAGAGGGACTGATAAGAGACTGAGCGAGCCAAGATTCACCCATGGCAAGGACTTTCTCCATTTTGCCATCTCTCTTCAGAGCAGCGAGAGGTTTTGTTGTTTCATGCTATTCATTTTTTATGCTTGTGGGCACTTTGTTTGTTAAATAGTTTTTTTCCACTTTTCTCCGAGGAAGTTCTTTCCTGGACCAGTTGGGGAAGCGGCCATTTGGGTTTGATTTTCCAGAGGGAATCCATTCAGAGGTTTTCTCCCAGATTTGCCCTAAGCCAGGACAAAATGTTTCACTAATGAGCGGATGCATCTCTGATAGTGCTAATGACAGTGCACATTTCACTAACAAGCAGATACAAAGACAACCTTTGGTTAGAAGGTTGATGCAGAGGTCACCTTTGGCTCAGGGCCTGCTGTTCAGGCCTCACTCAGGCCTCTTGTCCAGGCCTGGGATGAGCAGGGACATCTTTCACCAGATCAGGTTGTTCAGAGCCCTGTCCCAGCTGGACTGGAATGTTTCCAGGGATGGGGCATTGACCTCCTGCAGCCCCTCACATCCCCCCTGGCCACGGAACCTGGCTGCAGAAATGGGTCCTTGGGGTGCTTTCCAAGGAAACTTGAAGGGATGAGGGATCCAAAGCCAGCAGTGGGGTCAGTGCACTGTCCATGGCCACAGCCCCTTGCAATGGTCCAGGGCAGGTTGGGATGATGATCCACCCTCTCTCCTGGCCCAGGGCAGGGCTGCAGTGCTCTTGGTGGCACCTTGGGCTTGGCACACACTTGAGGAGTATTGGAACCCCGGAGGCTGAAAATTTCAGGCTTTCTGAGCTGAGGGGTGCTGGCCCTCACATAAGCACCACATTGGACTTGAGGTCTTGGAACAGGCTTCCGAGATTGTGTGATAGCACGGGGGCTGTGGGTGTGGAGTGTGAGTGGTGATGTGTGATCTCACAGAGTGAAAAACGTACATTTGGGATTTAATGTATGGTGATACATGGGAGCCAAGATGGGGAACTTTGGTTGTGCATTAGTTGTCTTTTTTGCACCTTCTTCCCAAATCTGGCTGGTTTTCTGTAACTGGGTGAAAGAAGTCAGCATTGCGGGTTTTGGGTGATCATAATTGTATTAGATGTATAAATAATAGAGATGTCCACTGTTTCTTGGATAATTGGGACTTAAATAGCATTGACTAGACACCATTTCAGGGTCACTTTCTCAACTTGTTAAAAGGAGCTCACATCTCAAGAGTTTGTAATAGACAAGGATAATAAATTTCAGAGTTAGACTTCAAAAACAACGTCTCCCAAGTTTTATTCGCCGTGACCTTGGAGCCGGAAAGAGCCAGGAACTCCAACAGAGGAGGGTGTCTGTTTTCAATGGGGAAACTTCAGGAGTTTTAGATTGCTAAAGTAAAAGAAGAAAAACCCCTCTTTTCCCTGAGTGCAGCCAGTTCTCCAAGCCAAGCAGGTCCCAGGTGAGTGAGGAGAGACAGGATGGGGTTGGGGGATGTGGAGCAGGGCTGTCCACACTGGGTCACACCTCAAGGCACAGCCTCTCTCAGCAGGCCAGACCTCCTGAGGAGAGACCCTGGGTCAGTGTCAGTCACTGAATGCTGTAAACACCTCTGCGCTAAAGAGGAAAATTCACTATGAAAATAAGAATGTGGATTTCTTAGAAGCTCTGAAATATTTCTCCATAATTCTAGGAAAAAAGACCTCCTAATGAACTGCAGCAGACCAGAGGGAAATCAAGGCTCAGCCATGGTTTGTCAGGACTTGTGTGATCCTGAAGAGCCCTGAGGTGCATTTGGTGTTGAGTCCTGGAACCTCAGGGCCTGAGAGGAAATTGCACAAACCTTTCCAAGAGTCAGAGTCAGAAGAAAAACCCAAAGTGTTTTGAGGCCTCAATGGGTCCCACTGAAGTCCATCCCCAACACAGCCTCATCATGGAGTCCGTGAAAGAGAGAACAGGAGGCCAGAACTGCACAAAAACCTCTCAGAGACTTAGTGTGGGAAGGAAAGTCCAAAGTGCCTTAAACACCTTGAGTATCTCAAAGTATTAATGAGCCCCATTGAGTGTCAGTGCAAAGCTCTCAAGGGACTCATTAAAGCAGATAATTGGAGGCCATGATTGCACAAACCTCTCAGAGACTCAGTGTCAAAAAAAAAGTTCCTTAATAAATTTTGAGTAACCTGAAGTATTCATTAGCTACACTGAGTCTTTATACTGACTAAGAATCCCAAGGGATTGGGATTCTACTTGTTAAAGTAGATAATTGGGACAATGATTGCAGAGTCTTTCTCACAGAGTCAGTTTTAAAAGGGAAGCACCAAGTACCTTATAATACCTGAAGTACCTTGAAGCATTAATGAGCCCCACTGAGTGTTGTTACTGACAAAGCCTCTCAAGGGACTAATTACAGCAGATAATTGGAGGTCATGATTGCACAAACCTCTCAGAGACTCCCAGGCAAAAGCAAAACCCAAAGTCCTTTGAAGAACCTGCAGTCCCTGGGAGCATTCAGGAGCCCCCCAGGGCCATTTCTGACCAAGGCTCCCCAGGGACTCCTTCAAGCAGATCCTTGAGGCCACTGGGATGTGAGGGGGACGCTGAGGGCAGCACAAGGGGCTGACAGTGCCCAGCCTTGCTGGGGCTGTGCCAGGAGGCCCCAGGACCTCAGGACAAGGTGTCTCCTCACAGCCCTTGGTGGCACAGAGGCTGCTGTGCCCCAGGGCACCAAGACTTGGCTTCTCTTTGTCCCCACCTGTCATCACTGCCTCCAGTTCTCTGCTCTGCCTGGGGCCTGGGGACACTTTTTCTGTCCTGTCCCTCAGTGAGACCCATTAAAACTTCAAGAAACTTTGGAGTTGGATTCTGACTTGGAATTCTTGAGAGGTTTCTTCAGCTCCCTCTCAGGGCCTGATGTTCAGGGTCTCAGCACAAAGCCCCGAGAGGGTCATTAAAGTCCTTGTGCTGCGTCTGTGCTGCTGAGCTGGGCCAGGCTCCTGGCACAGAGGCAGCTCCTGGCAAGGGCAGCGCTGCAGAGAGACAGCTCTGCCCAGGAGCAGCTCCTGAGCACAGCCCAGCAGGGCTGGGGCACTGCCTGCAGCCACCCCGGGCACAGCACACAGGCACAGAGAGCTTCAATCACTCAGGGCTGGGAAGGGGCTGAGAAGTGACTGCGGGGGAATCACTCCCAGCCCTTGACACAGGAACCTCTGGCTGCAGGACACAAGGCAGCTGCAGCTCCTGCAGGGATCTCCTAAAGCTGGAACATCCCAATGCCTACAGACTCTGTGAATACATTCTCTGATTATCTCTTGTGGTGAGCAGTTAGAGGTGCCCAGGGCTGTCCTGCAGAGCAGGGTCCTGCAGCCCAGGGCGCTGTGCTGGGCCAGGGACTCTGCTGCCTGCCAGGGACAGCTCTCAGCCAGCTCTGGGAGCTGCTGCCAGCACTGGGGAACAAGATCTGGGTGGAAGGAGACAGCTGGTAAGGTGTGGAAGTGTTCTCCTTGTGTGCTGACTGCTCCCAGCATGACATTAAACTGCAGAACATTTCCAAGTAGATTATACAGGGAGCACAGCAAAGCATGGGCTGCATAAAAGGGAAAATCCTGTTTTATTAATCTACTGCTCTGGGTTGCCTGGATGGGAAATTGCACATAGATATTCATCTCTCAATTCAAGATGAGAAAAATAAAATTTCTCTCAGACCTTAATAAACCAGGCAGTGACAGAAATCAGCAGAGGGTCCCTTGCAGGCATCAGTGTCACTTTTCCAGCCTCCTCATGGTTGCTCTGATGTTACAAACAGAGCCTGCAGAGCCAGAGCTGCCCCTGGGCAGTGCCTGAGCTGGGAGGGCTCTGCAGGGCAGAGCTGAGCCCCCAGGGCTGGGCTGGGCTCTGGCAGCACTGGCAGGGCCCAGCCCTGGGCACAGGGAAGCAGCTGCAGGCAGGGACAGCTCCAGGCAGCAGAGCCCTGGGCAGGCAGTGGGTGGAAAGTGCCACCAAGATGTGCTGGGATGTTGAAAGTCCTCTCCAAACCAAACTATTCCATGATTACTTTTTTTTGCAGATCCCCATGCCAGGACACTGCAAATGGGGTGTCCCAGCTCCCTCTGCCCTGGGGAGCTCTGGGCAGGGCAGGCTGGAGGCTGGGAATGAGCAGACTCTCCTCCAGCAGTGCCACGGAGAGGACCCTTGGTGTGTCCTGGGGATGCCATCCAAGCTGTGAGCTGCCTCCAGGGGACACTGGGGAACAGGAATGTCCTTGGCCAGGAGTGGGGCTGAGACTCTGAGCCAGTTTGCTCTGCTGTGGCTCCCTCTGCTCTCAGCTGTGTCAGGCTGATTTCCAGGGGAACACAGGGACTGCCCTCGATCTCAGAAAGGGCAGCTGGGGACAGATGGAGCGACAGAGCAGCTCCCCTCACCCTTCACTGTGTTCCAGCCAATGCTCTTGCCTTGCACAATTCTCTCTGATCTCCCTGGGCACAGCAGGAAACCCTCTCCAGCTGCCTTTGGCCATCACCGTTCCTTAGCCCTGGCACAGGAGATGCTGCCAAGCTCCTCTGCCTCAGGAGCAGTTTGGACTGATGAAGTCCAAGCCCAGGACTGGCCCCTGTCCCTGTTCCCATGACCCCAGTGCTGCAGAGCAGAGCTGACCCCTCGGTGTCCATGGGCAGAGCCCCTGCTCATCACAGCAATGGGGCCAGATCCCAGCAGAGCTCCAGGCATGGGGCTGAAGGAAGGGCTCTGAGAAAAGGAAAATTGGATGGTACATAGAAGCAGGGGCAGGGCTGGGAGAAGGGGCTTGAGCATTGCTCCGCAAAGTCGGCCCTGACTTGCCACTGTCTCTTCCTTCAACAGGACTCCATGGCCAGCCACAGCAAATGTCCAACAGCAGCTCCATCAGCAACTTCCTCCTGCTGCCATTGGCAGACACGCGGCAGCTGCAGCTCCTGCACTTCTGCCTCTTCCTGGGCATCTCCCTGGCTGCCCTCCTGGCCAACGGCCTCATCATCAGCGCCGTAGCCTGCAGCCACCACCTGCACACGCCCATGTTCTTCTTCCTGCTCAACCTGGCCCTCACCAACCTGGGCTCCATCCTCACCACTGTGCCCAAAGCCATGCACAATTCCCTCTGGGACACCAGGACCATCTCCTACACAGGATGTGCTGCTCAAGTATTTTTTTTTGTTTTCTGTGCAATAACAGAGTACTATCTCCTGACCATCATGAGCTATGACCGCTACGTGTCCATCTGCAAACCCCTGCACTATGGGACCCTCCTGGGCAGCAGAGCTTGTGCCCACATGGCAGCAGCTGCCTGGGCCAGTGCCTTTCTCTATTCACTGCTGCACACAGCCAATACATTTTCCCTGCCCCTGTGCCATGGCAATGTCCTGGGCCAGTTCTTCTGTGAAATCCCCCAGATCCTCAAGCTCTCCTGCTCACACTCCAATCTCAGAGAACTTGGGCTCCTTGCAGCTAGTGCGTGTTTGCTATTAAGTTGTTTTGTGTTCATTGTTTTCTCCTGTGTGCAGATCTTCAGGGCTGTGCTGAGGATCCCCTCTGAGCAGGGACGGCACAAAGCCTTTTCCACCTGCCTCCCTCACCTGGCCGTTGTCTCTCTGTTTGTCAGCACTGGCATGTTTGCACACCTGAAGCCCCCCTCCATCTCCTCCCCATCCCAGGATCTGGCCCTGTCAGTTCTGTACTCAGTGGTGCCTCCAGCCCTGAACCCCCTCATCTACAGCCTGAGGAACCAGGAGCTCAAGGCTGCAGTGTGGAGACTGATGACAAGATGGTTTCAGAAACATTAAACTGCTGGCCAATTTCTGAAAATCACTTGGAATAAAAGTTATATTTGATACTTCTTGTTGGTTTCATTTTGGAGGATCTTTTTCTTTCTTTTTCTTAATTAATCTTCTCCACATTGATAAGTCACTGTTTGTGCCATTTCTCCTTTTGTTTCTCTCTACCTTCCCTGTGGCCACACATTGTGTCAATGAGGGGCTGCACTCTTGGTGGCTTTAAAGGAACTCAAGGATCTCTCAGCCAAGTTTCCTGCAGAGATCCCCCTTTTGCTCCCTTCTCTGGAGCTGCAGCAGCAATGTCTGTGTGCAGAGCTGGGGGCAGATCAGTGCTGGCACAGCAGCTGTGCCCAGGAGCAGCAGCACTTGGTGTTGCCAGTGCTGCTCCCGTGCCCCTGCCCCGCTGCCCTCCTGGCCCTGGTGTTGCTGTAGGGCCTGAGTGCTCTCGGGGCTGGGCACAGTGCTGGGGGTGGCAGTGCCAGGGCTGCAGCAGGGACAGGCCATGGGCACTGCTGGGGCAGCGCTGACGCCTCAGGGCAGGGCCTGGGGGCTCCAGGCTCCTTGCCCAGGCTCTCTCCAGAACACGCCCAGGCCAATGCTCAGCAGAGAAAAGCCCTGTGTGCAGCCCCAGGGTGGCCGTGGGCAGGCTGGGGGCAAACAGCATGGCTGGGGCTCTGCAAGGTGCCTGGGGGAGACGGGAAGGAGCAGCAGAGCAGGGGCTGATCCATCCCCACTGCGATGGACACCCCAGGGCAGCGTCCCAGAGCCTCCTCATGCACCTGCCAACAACATCCCCCCTCTGCAGCCCTGGCCTCTCCCCCAGCTCACACAGGTGCCGCATCCTTGCAGGCACAGACACGGCAGCACTGGCTCAGCAGCCCCTGTTTGCACTGCCCAGAGCAGGCGTCAGCACCCCCATGGTGTTGGTGTGGGGAGATGAACCTGAGGGAGCACAAATGCCATCATCAGCCCCTGGGGCCAGGAAGGGCTGGGGGACAGCAGGGAAACCACTCAGGTTTGTGGTGGCCTCTGAAGTCAGCCAGAAAGTTTGTTCCCATGAGCTGTGAGTTTCCTGTGCCACTGCAGATGTTGTTGCTCAGAGCCAGGGCTGCCTGGCAGCCACCCCCAAACTGCCCGGAGCATTTCCTTTGCTTAATCTGGACTTTCTTTCCT
>NW_026690669.1:0-7535 GCF_015227805.2 Hirundo rustica | reverse complement strand
CCCTTCCCACCCAAACCACGCTGGGATCCTGGGATCCCAAGACGCTGCTGGCTGGGATGGCTCCGGGCTGGCTTCTGACTCTCAGCACACAAATCCTGTGGGATGCAGATCCAGGGGATCAAAGGAACAAACGGAGCTCGGAGAGATCTTGGAGGCACTGGCAGGGTCTGAAGGGGCTCCAGGAGAGCTGGAGAGGTGCTGGGGACAAGGGCTGGAGGGACAGGACACAGGGAATGGCTTGGAGCTGGAAAAGGGGAGATTTGGATGGGATTTTGGGCAGGAATTGTTCCCTGACAGGGTGTTGAGGCCCTGGCACAGCTGTGGCTGCCCCTGGATCCCTGGCAGTGCCCAAGGCCGGGTTGGAGCAGCCTGGCACAGCGGGAGGTGTCCCTGCCATGGCAGGGGTGGCTCTGGGTGGGATTTGAGGTCTTTTTCCATCCCAACCATTCTGGATTTCAATGATGTGCAAACCCCACTGTGACCAAGGTGGGGACACGTGGGCTGGGCTGAGCTTGTCACGCGCTGAAATTTGTCCCCTCATGGTTTAGGCAGATGTGTTCCGGGGCACAGAGCCAGCACTGAGATCTGACTCCAGCAGCTGAGCTCTCACCTCTGCGCCTGGAACGTGCCCAGGCCTTGGCAGGGGCTGCCCAGGGAGCTCTGAGGTGCCCAGCCCGGGAGGGTCACAGGGATTCCTGGATGTGGCACTCAGTGCCCTGGGCTGGGGACAAGGTGGGGATCGGGCACAGCTTGGACCTGATGACTTTGGAGCTCTTCTCCACCCTCAGGGATCCTGGGATCCTAAAGAGCAAAAGCTCTGTGACTTCTCCTTTCCTCACACCTGCCACCATCCGCAGTCTCCAGGGGTAACGGGAGCACATGCTGAGGTCCCAGGACACGAGAGGAGACCTGGGGGATGAGCTTCAACCCAGAAAACAATCAAACCTGGAAATATTCAAACCTGGAAACATTCAAACCTGGAAATATTCAAACCTGGAAATATTCAAACCTGGAAACATTCAAACCTGGAAATATTCAAACCTGGAAATATTCAAACCTGGAAACATTCAAACCTGGAAATATTCAAACAAGAAAACATTCAAACCTGGAAATATTCAAACAATATTCAAACAAGAAACTATTCAAACCAGTAAACATTCAAACCTGGAAATACTCAAACAAGAAAACATTCAAACAAGAAAACATTCAAACAAGAAAATATTCAAACCTGGAAATATTCAAACCAGTAAATATTCAAACCAGAAAATAGTCAAACCAGAAATTAGTCAAACCAGAAATTAAATATTCTCCCCCCCCTCTGGCTCCCTCCTGGGGACAGGACAGCTCTGGCTCCGGCCCATCTCTGATGCAGGGCTTTGAGCCGGGTTTCTCACTCTTTTCCATTTTCTTGGGCTGTTTTCCCTGTCCTGGGGGGCTGCTGAGGCTCAGTCTGGGAGGAAGAGGAGGAGGAGGAGATGGACAGAACCGGTTCCTCCAAACCAGAGCCATGGGGCAGGTGACAGCTGCCCTCGTCCCCATCCGTGTCCCACGGTCTGCACTGGGAGCACTCGAGGCTTTTGCAAATTTATACAAATCCAGACGCTTTTGCCTTTTCCTGTGCGTTTTCTGGAGGGTGCCCAAGGTTTGATCTGGCAGGGAAGGGAAGCTGCTGGTGCGGCATTTCCTCGGACAAGCTGTGGTGCCCTCCTGCAGCCGTGTCCCCTGCGAGGCCGCGGCACGGGGACACGTGAGCGGCGTCCCCGGTTGTCAGTGCAGTTTCCAAATGACAATTTTCCACACGGCCGGGTTTTCCCGGTGATGCGCTCAGCGGCGTGGGGCCGGCGGGGACAGGGGGAGCTGGGGGAGCTGCGGCCGTGCCCGGCAGCATCACTGCCCTGGAGCTGCCGTGGCACCGGCACTGGCACGGGCACGGGCACGGGCACCGTTGTGTGGGACACGGGCACTGTCACCGGGTCTAGGGGCTGGCAGTGTCACCGGGTTTGGGGAACTGTCACCGTTGTGTGGGGCACGGGCACTGTCACCATTGTGTGGGGCAATGGCACTGTCACCATTGTGTGGGGCACTGTCACCGTCACCGGGTCTGGGGCACTGGCACTGTCACCATTGTGTGGGGCAATGGCACTGTCACCGTTGTGTGGGGCACTGGCACTGTCACCATTGTGTGGGGCAATGGGACTGTCACCATTGTGTGGGGCAATGGCAGTGTCACCATTGTGTGGGGCAATGGCAGTGTCACTGGGTCTGGGGCACTGTCACCATTGTGTGGGGCAATGGCACTGTCACCACATCTGGGTGCTGGCACTGTCACCATTGTGTGGTGCAATGGCACTGTCACTGGGTCTGGGGCACTGTCACTGTCACCATTGTGTGGGGCACTGTCACTGTCACTGTGTCTGGGTGTTGGCACTGTCAGTGGGTCTGAAGCACTGTCACCATTTCCTGGGGTGCTGGCTTTGTCACTGGGTCTGGGTGCTGGCAGTGTCACAATTGCAGAGGGTGCTGGCACTGTCACCATTGTGTGGGGCACTGGTGGAGTCACTGTGTCTGAGGTCCTGGCAGTGTCACCATGTCTGAGGTCCCAGCCGTGTCACCATCCCCAGATCCCAGCAGTGTCACCATGTCTGTGGTCCCAGCAGTGTCACCGTACCCAGATCCCAGCAGTGTCACCATGTCTGAGGTCCCGGCAGCATCACCGTACCCAGATCCCAGCCGTGTCACCACACCCAGATCCCAGCAGTGTCACCATGTCTGAGGTCCCAGCAGTGTCACCACACCCAGATCCCAGCAGTGTCACCACACCCAGATCCCAGCAGTGTCACCATCCCCAGATCCCAGCAGTGTCACCACACCCAGATCCCAGCAGTGTCACCACACCCAGATCCCAGCAGTGTCACCATCCCCAGATCCCAGCAGTGTCACCATGTCTGAGGTCCCAGCAGTGTCACCGTACCCAGATCCCAGCAGTGTCACCACACCCAGATCCCAGCAGTGTCACCATGTCTGAGGTCCCAGCAGTGTCACCGTACCCAGATCCCAGCAGTGTCACCACACCCAGATCCCAGCAGTGTCACCACACCCAGATCCCAGCAGTGTCACCATGCCCGGGTCCCAGCAGTGTCACCATCCCCAGATCCCAGCAGTGTCACCATGTCTGTGGTCCCAGCAGTGTCACCATGTCTGTGGTCCCAGCAGTGTCACCATGCCCGGGTCCCAGCAGTGTCACCATGTCTGTGGTCCCAGCAGTGTCACCATGCCCGGGTCCCAGCAGTGTCACCACACCCAGATCCCAGCAGTGTCACCACGTCTGTGGTCCCAGCAGTGTCACCACACCCAGATCCCAGCAGTGTCACCATGTCTGTGGTCCCGGCAGCATCACCGTACCCACATCCCAGCAGTGTCACCATGCCCGGGTCCCGGCAGTGTCACCATCCCCAGATCCCAGCAGTGTCACCATGTCTGTGGTCCCAGCCGTGTCACCGTACCCAGATCCCAGCAGTGTCACCATCCCCAGATCCCAGCAGTGTCACCATGTCTGTGGTCCCAGCCGTGTCACCGTACCCAGATCCCAGCAGTGTCACCACACCCAGATCCCAGCAGTGTCACCATCCCCAGATCCCAGCAGTGTCACCATGTCTGTGGTCCCGGCAGTGTCACCATGTCTGTGGTCCCAGCAGTGTCACCATCCCCAGATCCCAGCAGTGTCACCATGCCCGGGTCCCAGCAGTGTCACCGTACCCAGATCCCAGCAGTGTCACCATGCCCGGGTCCCAGCAGTGTCACCATGTCTGAGGTCCCAGCAGTGTCACCACACCCAGATCCCAGCAGTGTCACCATCCCCAGATCCCAGCAGTGTCACCATCCCCAGATCCCAGCAGTGTCACCATGCCCGGGTCCCAGCAGTGTCACCATCCCCAGATCCCAGCAGTGTCACCATGCCCGGGTCCCAGCAGTGTCACCACACCCAGATCCCAGCAGTGTCACCATGTCTGTGGTCCCGGCAGTGTCACCACACGCAGCTGTGGATCCCTGGCAGTGCCCAAGGCCGGGCTGGAGCAGCCTGGCACAGCGGGAGGTGTCCCTGCCATGGCAGGGGTGGCACTGGATGAGTTTTGGGGTCCCTTCCCACCCAAACCACGCTGGGATCCTGGGATCCCAAGACGCTGCTGGCTGGGATGGCTCCGGGCTGGCTTCTGACTCTGAGCACACAAATCCTGTGGGATGCAGATCCAGGGGATCAAAGGAACAAACGGAGCTCGGGGAGATCTTGGAGGCACTGGCAGGGTCTGAAGGGGCTCCAGGGGAGCTGGAGAGGGGCAGGGACAAGGGACAAGGGACCGAGGCACAGGGCACCGACCCCGGCGCTGCCCCTCACCACCCAGGGGACGCCAGAGCCGAGAGGGGACACCCCTCTGTCACCCCCGGTGCACAGCAGGACTGGGAGAAAACAGAAAATGAGGTCAAAAAATTCCCTCTTTCAGCAATAGGTCAAAATAAATTAATATATCTGAAATGTACAAGCATTTTAAAAAAAAATCCATAAAATAATCAGTGTATGTAATACATTAAATATCTACATATATGAATGTATAAATATATGTAAATATATATGTGGGTGATGTATAAATTTACATATATAAATATCTGAAGATATATATGTAAATGTACATATAAATAGATGCAATATATTAAATATATAAATTTGTTTTACCAGAAAAATATTAATACACTATATCATGTATAACATATAAATATATTTAATATATCAAATGTATACATCTATACATCTATAAATCTATAATATATATCTAATATCTGAATCTAATATATATAAATATATAAGCATATACAATATAAATATATATTATATAATTATACACAACTATATATAAAATATATAAATTTATATTTAAATTTATATTTATATATAAATATATAAATATCTACATATGGAATATGTGAATTTATAAATGTTTGCATAAGGCGTACAAAGCACGCGATTTTATAAAAACATGTCAAAACCAGATAAAATTACATAAAAATAGATTAAAATAGATTAAAAATATATAAATGTATTAAAATAGATAAAATAGACAAAAATAGAAAAAATAGGTAAAAGTAGGTAAAAATATATTAAAATGGATAAAAATAAATTTAAATCAATAAACAATGGATAAAAATTGATTAAAATGGATTTTAAAATATTAAAAATTGATAAAAATAGATAAAATTTTATTAAATTTTATTAAAAAGTATAAAAATTATAAAAATATAAAAATTGATAAAAGTTCTAAAATATATAAAATTTATAAAAATATGAAAATATAAAAATTGATAAATTTTTCTAAAAATTGATTAAAATTTATTAAAATGAATTAAAATTATTAAAAATTATTAAAAATAATAAAAATTCTAAAAATTACAAAAATTGTTTAAAATTTCTAAAAATAGATAAAAGTTGATAAAAATTTCAAAAATTGATAAAAATGTCTAAAAATATATTTTTTAATGATTTAAAAATTATTTTTAAATTGATTAAAATTGATGAAAAATTGTCAAATACGTTGATGAAGTTCTGCACCTGTTGTGCCACCGCCTCCCTCCCACAGCTGCCCCAGCCCGTGCCGCTGGTCCCTGCAGGGGCCGGGAGCGCTCTGGGGCTCAGCCTGTCCCGTTCCCCCCTGTCCTGTTCCCCTGTCCCTTTCCCCCCTGCCCCATTCCCCCCATCACATTCCCCGGTCCCATTCCCCTGTCCCGTTCCCCTGTCCCGTTCCCCTGTCCCGTTCCCCTGTCCCGTTCCCCCTGTCCCGTTCCCCTGTCCCATTCCCCTGTCCCATTCCCCTGTCCCATTCCCGTGTCCCGTTCCCCCTGTCCCGTTCCCCTGTCCCATTCCCCTGTCCCGTTCCCCTCTGTCCCATTCCCCTGTCCCGTTCCCCCTGTCCCGTTCCCCTCTCTCCTGTTCCCCTCTCTCCTGTTCCCCTCTCTCCTGTTCCCCGCCGTCCGTCGGTCTGTCCGTCGGTCCGTCCCTCGGTCTGTCCGTCGGTCCGTCCGTCGGTCTGTCCGTCTGTCCGTCCGTCGGTCCGTCCGTCGGTCCGTCCGTCGGTCTGTCCGTCTGTCCGTCCGTCGGTCCGTCCGTCGGTCCGTCCGTCTGTCCGTCCGTCGGTCTGTCCGTCCGTCCGTCGGTCCGTCCGTCGGTCCGTCCGTCGGTCTGTCCGTCTGTCCGTCGGTCCGTCCCTCGGTCTGTCCGTCTGTCCGTCGGTCCGTCCCTCGGTCTGTCCGTCTGTCCGTCGTTCCCGCGGCGCCGCTGGCCGTGCACACACGCTCTCTCTCCCCGCGGGCTCTCTGTGTCTCCGCAGGCTCAGGCCGCCGGCTCTGCCCAGCCCTCGCCCACCCAGGGCCGCCCCCCGGCCGTGCCCCTGCGCTCGGCCTCGGCCGGCTCCACGCCCACGCACGGGCCCCAGGACACGCTGGCAGCGCTCGGGGGGGAGCTGCAGGACGCCTTCACGCCAGGTGACCGCCCCGGGGACGGGGCACGGAGAGGGGGTTTGGGCAGGAATGGGTCCCTGGGAATGGGTCCCTGGCAGGGTGGGACGGGGCTGGGATGGAATTCCCAGAGCGGCTGTGGCTGCCCCTGGATCCCTGGCAGTGCCCAAGGCCGGGTTGGAGCAGCCTGGCACAGCGGGAGGTGTCCCTGCCATGGCAGGGGTGGCACTGGATGAGTTTTGGGGTCCCTTCCCACCCAAACCACGCTGGGATCCTGGGATCCCAAGACGCTGCTGGCTGAGATGGCTCCGGGCTGGCTTCTGACTCTGAGCACACAAATCCTGTGGGATGCAGATCCAGGGGATGCAGATCCAGGGGATCAAAGGAACAAACTTTCTCCCCAAGAGCTCGGGGAGATCTTGGAGGCACTGGCAGGGTCTGAAGGGGCTCGAGGAGAGCTGGAGAGGGGCTGGGGACAAGGGCTGGAGGGACAGGACACAGGGAATGGCTTGGAGCTGGAAAAGGGGAGATTTGGATGGGATTTTGGGCAGGAATTGTTCCCTGGCAGGGTGTTGAGGCCCTGGCACAGCTGTGGCTGCCCCTGGATCCCTGGCAGTGCCCAAGGCCGGGTTGGAGCAGCCTGGCACAGTGGAAGGTGTCCCTGAAGGTTCTGGACGATCTTTAACGTCCTTCCCACCCAAACCATTCCCTGATCCCAGACACAGCGCTCACGTAACTCAGCATGTCCAGGCAATCATTGCAAACCCCCTTCCTGTGCCCTGGACCAAATTTGGGGTCAGCTTTGGGATCTTTTGAACTGAGTGAAGTTGATTTCTGTGAGGATGATCTTCACTGAAGGGAGGTTATGGCCACAAATCCTTTAATAAAGCCTCACAGACCCATCGTGTCCACAACCCCGGTGGTTGAACTGCCAGAGAAAACTCCGCGGCTTTCAACGCCCCTTTCTCCTCGTTGGCCCATCTTGGTCCAGAGCTTTTCATCCCCAGTGCTCCAGGAGAATCCTGGAATGTGGG
>NW_026690668.1:0-7511 GCF_015227805.2 Hirundo rustica | reverse complement strand
CGGGGAAGTTGTCACGCTCCAGGATTTAAGCCATTTCCCTGAAAGCTGGCAGGATGTGATGTCCCGCAGTCCCGGGTGCCGGCAGCGCCAGCCGGGTCTCCCATTCTCTCGGGTGCTGACTGCTGCGCTTGCAGAAACTCCGCTGCACAGAGACCACCTCCAGCCCACACGAAGGGAAGCACAAATGGAGACAGCCCAGCCCCCATTCACTGCGGGGAGAAGGACAGACATGAGCTGATGCCCCAAATTCCCACAGAAAATGAGGACACACACCACCCGCCCCTTCCATAGCGGAGGAGCAGCAGCGAGGAGAGGAGGGCAGAGATGAGCTGATCCCCTCATCCCCACCATATACCTTGATCCTAGCCAAGAGCAAAAACAAAGGTGCAGAGACCCCACCAGAAACTCCGCCCCAGAGACCTCCTCCAGCCCATGGCCAAGGACAGCACGAACAGAAACGACCCAGCCCCCATCCATTGGGGACGAGGAGGACAGACATGACCTGACCCCCAGAGTGGAGGATGGAGATGAACCTGGCCCCCCTCAGTAAGCTGAGGAGGACGGAGAGCACCTGGTGCCTCTGTCCCTCTCACGCCAGGGGATTCTCAGGAGGTCACCCCAATGAATGGAGGGAGACAGGGACCATCCGACCCCCCACATTTAAGGGAAGAGAACAGAGAGGAAGAGTGATAAGAGGGAGAGTGATCCTCCCTGGGCCTCCTCAGATCTGTGATAGTCGGAGAGCCCTGAAAAAGGGTGGGGGGGGAACCAAGAGAGTGGCAGAGAGATTAGGTAGAAAAATCCAGGGATGATTCTCAGCACAGCTCTGGGCTTGGCTTTTTGCATTCATTCTTCTCCCTCAGCCTTGCTTCCTTCTCCCTAGACCTGGGATCACTGGACAATGGTGTCACCTGAGCCTCAGCTCAAGGTCCCTGAGCTCAACTCAGGGCCCAAAGTTCCCCTCAGGAGGCACATTCATGGAATCGGGGCTGGGTGTAAGGTCAGCGTTAAATGTGGCCTTGGGTTTAGGGCTGCAGCTTTAGGAAGGGTCTGGAACTGGGGCTGGATTTGAGGTCAGGGTTGTGAAAAATGCCAATCACTTGTTTTAAAATTTTGAAAGTTTAATAGTAATAAAAATGGTTATAAAAATCGAATTAGGGTAATAAAGAAATTGAACAATTAGGGTTAGGACAATATGAGACAATAAAAACAAAGTAACAGATGTCTGGGTGCCTTCCCGAGCAAAAAGCTCTGAAGAAGGACCCCATTAACAAAGGAATATCTCTTAAAAGCAATAACCTGTTGAATATTGATACATTTCATACTTGATGCATAAATTCCATTCAAACAAAGAATTCTCTCTGGTTACTGTCATTTTTTTTCCCTTAATCTCTGTGGTGTCTTTTTGGGTCTGAGCAAGGCAGGAGAAGTTAATCTCTTCTGATAAGGAAGTCATAATTTTTTTCTCTGAAAGATTTACATTTTCATGTGGTTGGTATATAAAAACTACATTTTAACTAAAAAACCTACATTTACCATACTATCAAAATATTAATACAACATTACTAATCATTACAACATAATACATATAGTAAATACCTTGCGTAGAGCCATATAATATGCACTTTTAAGAAAGACCTACACAAAAATGCCCTCAAATCACACTTTAATCTCACCAAAGGTCGTAAAATCCACCCTGAAAATACCTGGTTTGGCTTAAAATCACCCAAAGGGACCTAACGTCCCCTGTAAAACCCACCAGATTTGGCCTAAAATCACCCACATGGGTCTAAACCCTAAGCAAATAGGCTTCAATTCATCTAAAATTATCTAAAATCCACTGTAAAACTGCCTTGCTTATCCAAAAATCACCCAAATTGGACTATACCCCACCAGATTTTGCCTAAAATCAACCAAATGGGACTAAAATAATACAAAATTATCTAAAACCCACCCTAAAACCCAACAGGTTTGGCCAAAAATCAATCAAATGTGCCTAAAATCCACCCTAAGCATCCCCTGTTTTGCCTAAAATCACCCAAACTGGCCTAAAATCTCTGCGACCACAACCGAGACAGTGACTGAGACCAAGAACAGCACCAGAACCAGCACCAGCACCTAGATTCAGACTGACACTGGATCTGAGCCTGGCACCAAGAGCGGCGCTGCTCTGGGACCGGCACTGAGACCAACCCTGGGATCAGAACCGACACCAGAACCGACACCGACACTGCTCCGGGAGCCGGGCCAACACTAGGACCAGAACCAATGACAGAACTGAGACCAGCACTGCACAGGCACCGGGACTGAGACCGAGACCAAGACTGAAACCGGCAACAGAACTGGAACTGGGACCAAGACTGAGACCAAGACTGGCACCGGAACCAGATCCGAGACTGGCACCGCTCTGGTACTGGGACCGAGAATGAGATTGGCACTGGGAGCACTCCGGGACCAAGACAGGCAGTGGTACCGACACTGGGACCGGCACTGATCCGAGACCAAGACTGAGGCCGGGACTGAACCCGGGCCTGGCACCGAGACTGGCACCCCTGGAGTGTGTGCCATGCAGGACCAGACAGACTGGGATCATGCGGACTGGCACCTTGTAGGCTGGGATTGTACACACTGGGATCACACGGACTGGGATTTCACAGGCTGGCAGCGCATGGACCAGAACCATAGAGACTGGGATCATACAAACTGGGATCATATGGAGCGGGATGGCTGCAGCGGAACGACGCGAACCGAGGCGGTCCCGCCCGGCCCAGGGCTCCCTCCCAGTCCCGCCCGGGTGTGCGGCCAAAACTGCCCGGAGCGAACGCGGCGGTCCCGGAGCGATCCTGGAGCCAATCCCGGAGCGATTCGGGGTCTGATCCCCGTCCCGGTGCCGCCTCCAGTCTCAAGTCTCAGTCCCGGAGCGCTCCCGGTGCTGATTCCGGTCCCGGTGTCGATCTCGATCTCGATCCCGGAGCGGTGCCATTCTTGGTGCCGGTGCCGGTGCCGGTTCCCGTTCCACTCCTGGTCTCAATCTCGGTCTCGGACTCGGTCTCGGAGCGTTCCCGGTACCGGAGCCGGTGCCGGCCTTGGTCCCGGAGTGCTCCCAGTGCCAATCTCAGTCTCCGTGCCGGAGCAGTTCCAGTCTCGGTGCTGGTTTCCGGTGCCGCTCTCGGTCTCAGTCCTGGGGTGCTCCCGGTCTCGGTTCTGGCCGCAGTCCTGGAGCAGTCCTGGAGCGCTCCCGCCGCCGGTGCCGGTTCCAAAGCATTCCCGGTGCCGGTCTCAGTGTCGCTCTTGGTGTCAGTCTTGGTCCCTGCACCGGTTCTGGTGCCCGGTTTTGGTCTCGGTCTCGGTTGCAGAGCGGTGCCGGTCTCGGTTCCGGTGTTGTTCTCAGTCTTAGTGCTGGTGTCGCTTCTGGTGCTGATCTCGGTCTCGGTGCCGGAGATTTCAGACCCTTTTGGGTGATTTAAGGGCAAAGCGAGCCCTTGTAGGAGGGCGCGTCCCCTTGGCCACGCCCACTCTCCTCCTCATTCCCGCCCTTTCCTTGACCCCGCCCCTTTCCCCTGCCAGGCCCTGCGCTTTCCCTGAGCCCGCCTCATTTCATTCCTTCCCTGCCCTTTCATTGGCCGCAGCTCTCTTCTCCCTTGAGCCCCGCCTATCTGCTGGCGCGTTGTCTCCGGCGCATGCGCAGACTGCTCGGAAGTTGCTTTCCCAGAGTGCCGCCATCTTTGTTTCTGGTCCCCCGACGGGGCTCCCGCGTGTCTGAGACCTACGGTGGGGCAATGGGGGATCTCTCGGGGATCCTGAGGGGTCTGAGTGGACCTGGGGATCTCTCTAGGGGATTTGGGGGTTCTCTAGGGGATTTGGGGCGGTCTGGAGGTCGGTAAGGGGTTTATGGGGGGCTATAGGGGCTCTCTAGGTGTCTGGGGGGGGTCTCTAGAGGGTCCAGAGGAGTCCGTAAAGGGGCTCGGGGCGTCCCTAAATGGGGTCGGGGAGTCTCTTTAGGGGCTTTGTGGTTCTGAGGGGTCTACAGAAGATCTGTAGGGGTCTGGGGGAGCCTCTAGCGGTTCCGGGGAGGTCTGGGCGTGTCTGTGGGTCTCTATGAGGGATTTGGGGTGGTCTAGAGGTCTCCAGAGAGGGTCTGAGGGAGCTGTAGGGGATCTCTGGGGTATCTATAGAGGGTCCAGGGCGCCTGGGTGTCTCTGTGGGGGATCTGGGGGGGTCTCTAGGGGCTCTGGGAGTCCCTATAGGGGATTTGGGGTGATCTCGGGGTGCTCTAGAGGCTCTACAGGGGTTTGGGGGAGCCAATAAAGGGTCCATGGTGGTCTACAGGATCTCAGCATCTCTTTAGGGGAATTCTGGTATCCTTCAAGGGAATTTTTTTGGAATTTTGGGCTCTGTATGGGCAATTCTTGAGGTCTAAATGTGGTAATTTTGGGTTTTCTATTGGGAAATTTTTTGAATTTTGAGGCAAATGCAGGAATTTGCGGAATTTCAGGTCAAAGCGTGGGAATTTTGAGATCTCTAGAGAGGATTTGGGGGAATTTTGTATCCAAACATGGGAAATTTGGGGAAATTTAGGTCCAAATGTAGGAAATCTTGGCAATTTGGATCCAAACGTGAGAATTTTTCTCCAGAATTCCTCTTCAAGTTCTTGGTGATTGGCAGCGCCAGCACCAGCAAGTGCTACCTGCTGCAGCCCTTCATCAAGAGCAAGTGTCGGAAATTCTGGGAATTTTCAGGGATTTTGGGAATTCTGTGCAGAATTTAGGGGATTGGGGGTGTTTAATATATTTCTGGGCATTTCAAGTGTTTTTTTGGTTTGGCTTTCATTGTTTTTTTGGGGGTTCTTTTGTGTGTGGGTGGGTTTTTTTCTTCTTTTTTCTTTTTTTTTCACTCTCTGGATGTTTTTTGTTTGGTTTGGTGAATTCTTTGAAATTTGGGGAATAATATTGGCATTTTTAGAGAAATTTTCAAGGTTTTCCTTTCTTATAGCCCTTTAAATGCTCTTTTCATTTTTTGTTTTCAATTTTGCTTTTTTGATGCAATTTTGGACAATTGTTTTGCATTTTTGGAATTCTGGGTTCCTCCAGGCTCTCCTTCATCCTGCAGCATTTTGGGGCATTTCCTGTCACTTCTGAGTCATTTTTGGTCACTTTTGAGCCATTTTTGTGTTTTTTTCTGTCACATTGGGTAATTTGGGGCAATTTTGTCTCATTTTGGGTACATTTAAAAAGGATTTTTGGTCATTTTTTGGGCCATTTTGTGTCATTTTGAGCCATTTTTTGTAATTTTGGGTACATTTCTAGTCAGTTTTTGATCACTTTGGGGCCATTTTCTGCCAATTTTTGGTCTCTTGAGGGGTGTTTTTGGTGACTTTTGATCCCTTCTTTGCTGGCTTCAGTCCCGGTCTCAGTTTTGATCTCAGCGCAGTCCAGGTCCCAGTGCCGGTAGCGGTGTCAGTCTTGGTCCCGGAGTGCTCCCAGTGCCAATCTCAGTCTGGGTCCCAGTCCCGGAGCGGTGCCAGTCTCGGTGCTGGTTCCGGTGCCGGTCTTGGTCTCAGTCTTGGTCCCAGTGCCAGTTCTGGTGTCAGTTCTGGTCTTGGTCTCAGTCCTGGTCCCGGTGCCTCTGTGGCGCCGGTCTCAGTTCCGGTGTACTGGTTCCGGTCCTGGTCCCGGTCCTGCAGCGGTGCCGCTCTCAGTTCTGGTGTCAGTTCTGGTCCCAGTCTTGGTCTCGGTGCCCGTCCCAGAGCAGCGCCGCTGTCGGTGCCGGTCTCGGATTCGGTGTCGGTCTGAGTCTTGGTGCTGGTGCCGGTTCTGGTGCTGATCTTGGTCTGGGTCTCAGTCCAGGTCCTGGAGATTTTAGGCCCATTTGGGTAATTTTCGGCCAAAGCGTGTTGCGTTGTGGTTTTTGGGAGTGGAGCTGAAGCCCAGAGCCGATAAGCCTCTGCGGTGGAAAGGCCGCTTGGGGAAGCTCAGGCGAAGCAGTCAAGCTCACACATGCACACACGCCACGTGGGCAGCTCAGCAAGGAGAGGCCAGAAGGCCTTTGCACTGGATCAGTTCCAGCCAGGTTTATTTCCAGAAGCCCAAGGGGAATCCAGATTGGAAAGGGGAGCACGTGTGCCGGTCTCCAGCTCAAGTGTGAGCTTCAGCAGCCAAAGACCTTGAGGCACGGGGGCAGAGCAAAGGGCAGGAAAGGTCAGTGTCCTGTAGGGAAAACGGGGCCAGCTCCCAGGAACCCCAAACCAATGGAGACACAGAGGAAAGCAGAAACCAAAGGGCCAGGGGAATCAGGGAGGGGAGAAACTGAGGCAAACCATCGTGTACAGAGCCCCATTGGGAAGTTCTCTGTCTCAGGCTGGGCAGGTGACTCTATGATCTGTCCTGCCAAGGCCAGGCCCTAGGTATTATGGCAAGGGGCTGCAGGGACTCCACACTCAGCATGATTCCGGTTGCTCACAGCCACTCCCAGTCAATCCCAGTATGATTCCCATCACCCTCAGTATGATCCCAGTTCTCCCCAGCATGGTTGCAGCTGTTCCCACTGTGATCCCAGTATGATCCCAGTTTCCCCTGGAATAGTCCCAGTCCCTCTCAGCATGTTCCCAGTCACTCCCAGTTGTCCCCAGTGTAGATCCAACCACTCCCAATTGCCTGATTTTATGGATCCCAGATGCCCAGTGATTTCTAGAGATGGAATTGGGCAGAGAGACCTTCAAACTCAACGTGCTCATCCTTTTTTCTCCCCCAGACAGGATTTCCAATTCCCAACCCTTCGCAGGATGGAGGAGGAGGCTGTGATGAAGAGGAAAATGGCCCAGGACAGCCAGGCAGGCGAGGAGGAAGTCAGTGCCCCTTTCCCCCTCTCTCCTGCTCCATCTCCCAGCCCAGCACGGCCCCCGGCTGCAGGACAACCCTGCAGCCGACGCCGTCCTGCCGGGGACGCACTGAGGGGATCTCCTTCCCCTTCCCTCTGGCACGGAGGCAAATCCCATCCTCTCCTTGTCCTTCCTCCCCCAGACAAGGAGCTGAGCATGGAGACCAGGGAGGACAAATCCCCACAGCAGATCCTCGTGGAAGAGGCCGTTTTGGGCAGCTCCACGGTGCAGGAATCCAATGGGGAGGAAAAGTCCTGGCGATCCCTTTTGAGAAGAGACTGCAAAGGCAGATCACGAGGATCTGAGGAGGAAAGAGCCACCCTGTGCCAGGAAGGCAGCCAGAGATGGAGCCAGAGCTCAGACCTGGTGGTCCATGAGCAGCTTCATGATGGGGAGAATCCCCACAAGTGCTTTGGGTGTGCAAAGAGCTTCAGATGGCGGTGCCACCTGCTTCGCCATCAGAGGATTCACACAGACGAACGGCCCTATGAGTGTGGGGAATGTGGGAAGAGCTTCAAGCACAGTGCCAGCCTGATCTGTCACCAGAGGATCCACACTGGGGAGAAGCCCTATGAGTGTGGAGAATGTGGGAAGAGGTTCAGAGAGAGCTCCAGCCTAACCAAGCACCAGAAGA
>NW_026690667.1:0-7708 GCF_015227805.2 Hirundo rustica | reverse complement strand
TCCTCCTCAGGTCACGGCGACTAAATAGAGCTGCTTCAGCGGACCCCCGTACCTTTTGCACTAGTCTAAAGTGCGACTACAGTCCTGGATTTTACTTTGGTTCTCTGCTTTTTAGAGTCTCTTGTTCTTGAGTTGTTCCCAGAATTCCAGTGTTCTTTTTATTTGCATATTCAGACACTATCCGGTGAATGGGAGCAGAGATACAGGTAATAAGGTGAATTCTTAATTAACAAACTAGTAAATAAGGTGATAAATTAATATTAAAACAGGAATAAGGCAAATTCTTTATACAGAACTAGCATTAACAATCTTAATGGAATTACTTAACAATTAAGTAACTAAAACATAGATTATTTGAATAGAACTTATTTATAACAACTCCCCCCTCTATTTCTTTGATCGAGCTTTAGCTCACATCAATTTGTTACCTCTTCTTGAAAATAAATTTTTCTACATTTTTGGAACTTCTCACATATTTCTTTGGCATTTTCATGTTCAGGTCCTTGACTCTCTATCACCATCATTTTGGTTTGTTTTTGACTGGTTGCTTTAGGGATCTGGATACTGGCTTGGACTGTGGAGGTAATAGTTCGAATTAGATATGGAATTAGACAAGGTAAAAACATTAACCCGGTGATTGAGCAAATTATCATAAACCCAGCTTTCTTCCACCAATCCCCTTTGAATGACCAAAAACTATTCCAGCAGTTGGTGTCCATTAAAGGAGTCCGCTCTTGATTTCCCACATAGGCTAGCTTTCTGATTTCTTTTGAGATGTTTTTAATTACTGCACTTTTATCATCAATTTCTAAACAACATTCAGACGAATTAAATTTACCACAGATTCCTCCTCCATCTGCTAAAAGGTAGTCTACAGCCAGACGTATTTGGTATATTACAGCCCTTGTTTGTGTTAGTTGGTCACTGATGTGGTCTAATGTGAGAGCTGTTCCGTTAGATACCATTTCTAGGACAGCCTGGAGCCTGATGATTCTATTTAACATGTAGATTGGAGTGCGATACCCCCAGGACCCGTCCTGTGCCCATGTGGCTGGTCCATAGGTTTTAATGATTTCTTCTGGGGTCCATATTTTTCCTTTCCATTTTTGGTCTCCACCAATTGTTAGAGTATCTCTTTTCTTTCGTTCGACTTTTCCTAGATTGTCATATACTGGGACTCCTAGGTGTGATCCTAATCTCTTGGGTAATAGGAAGAAAGCTGGCTTTATGATCCCTGTTGTACAGCTTCTCCGACCAATCCCCAGGCAATTTTGTATAAGCAGTATCCCCACAGATCCAGAACAGGTGATTTGGAGCTTCCCAGTAATCTTCCCTAGTTTCAAAAGGCTGTTGCCAAAATTGAGACAGTTATTTATTCCCCAAAAAGGATTTATAGCTTTGTCAATACATTCATATAATTCATACCTCTCATTATGGATACATTTTTCTGTGTTCTTAGTTGACCAATACTTGTTAGGCCCTTTGGGAACCCATTTAGCACTTGAGTTTATCACTATTATATACCTTTTACACATTAATTTTCCTACACGGGTTTGATACCTGGTTCCTGTCCTCATGATACATTCTTCTCCAATGATTTTAGATTTGAGATCCCACTTCTCTCTTCCTCTTGTTCTTAGACTTTGTGTATTCTGTTCAGTTTGTTTCCATTTTAGAATTTCTAGAGGGCTTAAACTAATTCCTTCCCAAGGCCATATTTCAGACATTTGTGTACCTCCACATATCCAGCACTTGGTTAAATTTAATTCTCGACTGATCCTTTCTACTAAGTCAATGAACAGGTTTTTTCCTGATGGGATGTTTAGGCTTCTTTCAAATTTTGTTGTCAACACTTTTTCTTTTATTATATCTCTCAATCCTTTTTGATCTGCTTCAAAGCATTACCAAGTGTCTCCTATAGGACATTCCCCAAATAGGCGCTGTGCATAACTAGCTGTGTTTTTGTGGTCCAATAAACCTTTCCATCCTCTTGGCAAGTATTCAACTGGGAGTGGTCCAAGCAGTTTGGGTTCACGTTAGTATGGACCCTGAATAAGGATCTGAGATCTTCTCCATCGTACACTGGATGGTAGCAGTTAGTACAGGCTTTTGCTTCATAGGTGTGCTTTATGACCATCATCAGTACGATCCCTCCCAAGAGTCCGGTATGGGCCATCCTTCCTGGATCTCTTGCTCCACCCGGCCTTGCCTCTTGGAGTGGAGAGGTCTCCTCAAGAACCCACTTACTTGCTTCCACTTCCCTTCCCTATTAATTTAGTTACCTTTAGAGAATGTTCTGTAGGAGATTTACCTTTGTTTTCTAAAAAAACTTATACTTTTTTAATTTATATATTATTTGAATTTGTTCAAACTGTTACTTATAAAACATAATAACTTTTAAAATTAACATATAAGAAAACTTAAACTTATCTAAAACACTATTTCTAAAACTCAAACAATATTTTAAATTAATACAAAAAACTTTAACTCTTTTTAATATATCTATTACTTAAACTTATTTAAATTGCTACTTAGAAAACTTACAGTCTAAAAATTATCATTAAAAAAACCTTAAACTCACTTAAATTTTTACTTAAATTATAAAACTTAAACTATATGTAGAATTAATACAAAAAAACTTTATACCCTTTTTTAATATATCTATTACTTAAACTTATCTAAATTGCTAATTACAAAAACTGATTTAGGTTTACATAAATTAACTTTTATTGTGCCCCCCCCCCCCCCCTTTTTTTTGAGTCCATTGATTTGGGGAGAAGCAACTGAAAAAGGTTTTCACAGTCTCTGTTATCTCTTATTTCTTTTTAAAGGTTAATTTCAAGTCTTTCGGGTGTCGTGTTTCTGTCCACTCGGTTTCATCCGGTGAGGGTGCTGAATTTGGGTTCTCTCCAGGAGGGGGTACTGGCTCTTTAACTCTGGTGATGGGGGTCCATCCTTTTTCTTTAGTGCACACTGCTGTGTGAGTTCTTAACAGTACTTGGCAGGGACATTCAAACTTCGGGGTCAACGGGATATTAGTCCACGTTTTGATCAATACCCAGTCTCCATGATTGATATTATGCACGTTTGCATCCAAAGGGGAAGTTTGAGGAAGATAGCCTTTCTTTCTGAGATTTTCTAGGGTTTGTCCAATGGTTTTTTAGATATTTTCTAGTGACTTCCTCTCCTTCCAGGTAGTCTTTAGAACTATAAGGAGATAACAAAAAGGGAAGCCCAAATAACATTTCATATGGTGACACTCCTATATCTGCTCGTGGCTGTGTTCTGATTCGTAATAATGCTAGGGGTAAGCATTTAAGCCAATTTAGTTGAGTTTCTGCTATTAGTTTAGTCAGTACATTTTTAATGGTCTTGTTCATCCTTTCTGCTCTGCTTGAGCTTTGGGGATGCCATGGGGTGTGTAACCTCCATTTTATCCCTAAGGCTTGTGTTACCTGTTGTAGAATTTGTGCTGTGAAATGTGGCCCTCTGTCTGAACCAATATTATTTATCAGCCCATACCGAGGGAGGATATCTTCTAATATGATTTTTGTTACTACTTCTGCCGTTTCCCTTTTTGTAGGAAATCCCTCTACACAATGGGTAAGGTGATCTATGATCACTAGCGAGTGTTTGTAACCTTGAACAGGGGGCATCTCAGTAAAATCAATTTGCACGTTCTGGAAGGGCCTTAAGGCTAACTCCCTCCCTCCAGGCTCAGTTTTTCTAATAATTTTCTGATTTATTTTCTGGCGTATTATACATCCTTGAGTAACTGCTTTTGCTAATTCGTGTGCTCCAATATATAGGTTTTCCCTTAGGAAATGGTCACATAACCCCTGGGTTCCCCAGTGGGTTAGATTATGTATTTCTGTAAGTATTTTTCGGGCTAGGGCTTTATTCAAGAATTTCCGTCCGTCAGCTGTTAACCACACTCCATGTTCCCCCTGGTGTAATCCTAATTCTTTTATTGCTTTTTGCTCTTTTTCACTAAACACCTGCTCTATGTCTTCTCCTTCTTTTCTTGGTATTTTCTCAATTTTAAGGATTTTTACTGGTTCTCCTGGTTCTAAAGCTGCCCCTCTGGCTGTTTTATCAGCTAACTGGTTTCCCCTTATCTTGGGCATATTTCCCTTTTGATGTCCTTTTATGTGGACTGCTGCAATTTCTACAGTTTTTTGTAAAGATTTTAACACTGACTGTATTAATTCTGTGTGTATTAAGTCTTTCCCTTTTGAATTTAAATATCCCCATCCTTCCCAAATTTTCCCAAATGTTTGCACGATACCAAAGGCATATCTAGGGTCTGTGTAAATGGTCCCTCGGTCATCTTTAAGTAAGTCTAGCCCTCTCTTTAGTGCATATATTTCACAGCACTGCGCTGACCAATTACTTGGTAACTTTCCCTTTTCTAAGACTTCCATTTTCTCTCCCTCAATCACAGAGTATCCGGATGTTCTTTTCCCTTCCACCACTCAGGATGACCCATCTGTGAACAATACTCTCCCATATGGAAGGGGTGTGTCTTCTAAATCTTCTCTCACTTTTGTCTGCATATCAGTGAGTTCTAGGCAATGGTGTTCTATCTCTTCGGTGGGCTCGCCAGAGAGAAATTGGGCTGGATTTAAGCTTTTTGATGTTGTTAGTTCTAGGTAATCTGTATTTATCAGTATAATTTCATATTTTGGGATTCTAGAATCTGCGAGCCACTTTTGAGCTCTTTGGCTTAAAATTGTTTTCAAATCATGTGGAGTATGTATCTTTAACTGTCCCAGTAATGGTAACTTTTGAGCTTCTTCTATCAAAATAGCTGCAGCAGCGACTGCTTGGAGGCAAGCTGGCGATCCCCTGGCCACTGGATCTAATAGTTTTGATAGAAATGCTACAGGTTTTCGGTATCCTCCCCATTCTTGGGTTAAAACTCCATATGCTATCCCTTCCTCGGTGTTTACAAACAAATCACACTCCTTTTTATGTTCTGGTAAGCTTAAAACTGGTGCTGAGGATAATTTCTCTTTTAGATCTTGTAGCTGCTTGTCATCACTCTCTGTCCAATTCATTGGTTCCTGGTCTATTAATTTATCATAAAGAAATTTGACCCCTTGAGTGTACTTATCTATCCAGTGCTTGCAGTATCCGAACAGGCCTAGAAGTTTCCTTATGTCTCTCTTAGTTTTTGGAGGTGATATAGATACTATTCCTGAAATACTTGCAGGGCTTAACCTTTTACTCCCCTTTTTTAATTATGTGTTCTAAAAAAGTGACCTCAGTTTCCACAAACTGTAGTTTACTTTGTAATACTTTTAACCCTTTTTCTCCAAAAAAAAGTTTAGAAGTTGTATACTTACATTTTTAACTTCTTTCTCCATCTCCTTTCTTCTCGATTTGGGTCTCCAACCCAACCCTGGGTCAGCTATCAGTAATTTATGATCTCCAGGTGGCCCTTACCTATTTTCCCTTTCCCAGATTCTAATACTTGCTGTTCTGATCATTCTTATTTCCTCAGGGGAGAACAAGATGTTTAATATAGAATTTAACTCTCCCCATGCATAAACATTGGGTCCAAGGAATTGGTCTACCTGTGTGGCAATATCTATGGGATCTTCAACTAAATTTCCTGGCTCTTTCTTAAATCCTCTTACCTCAGAGGCTGTTAATGGGGCATTTACAAATCCTGCTCCTCCAATCACTCCTCCCATAGGCACTTCCCTGAGGGGAAAAAGTCTCTCTGGCTTTAAGGCTTTTGACCTGGTGTTACAATAGGGTCCTTCACCTACATTATCAACTGATAACACTGTCTGGGTTAGGAATGCCTGGGGATTTCCAGGAGAACGGGATGACTTATGAGAGTCTGTAGGGGTTTTGGTTAACTCCCAATTAGGGGGTGGCAGGGGAATTACGGTAGGTGATGAGGAGGTAGTAAAATTTGTAGGAGGAGAAACAGAGGATGGTACTGTGGAAGGAAGGGGGGCTAGGGAAGAGGTTATATTTTGGGAAACTGAAGGGGTTATAACTGGGGCTAAAGAACTTTGACTATTGGAAGGAGGTGGCAAAGGGGCTGTTGGGAGAGAATGGGGAAAAGGGGGAGAAGGTACTAAGGATTGAGGAGGAGAGGTGTTAAGGAGGGGTGATGATGGAACCACTGGGGGAAGAGGAGGAGAGGGTTCTGAAAGAGTTTGAGTTTGACTCGGGGAAGTTAGTAGGGGAACGGGGACAGGATTTTGAGGGACCTGTGGCACTTCTGGGTAAATGGTTGAGAGGGTCCCATCTTTGATTAGTTTCTTTTCTTTCTTCTTTCTCTTCCTTTCTTTCACACTTTTCTTTTTCTTTTAATTTGCAGACTTTTATATTCTCTCTACTTGTGGCTCTCTTTTGCCAACAAGCAGCATAGGCTAATTGATTTACGTCTGGATCTTCCTGAGTTCTTAGGTGCTGATTTAACTGATAGCACATCCACTCATCATGTGTTCCAAACCATGGCCACTCTCCTGGTAATTTTAATTTTGGCCAGACTTCTGTGCAATATGTCTTGGCTTTGAAAAAGACAGGTGTCTGCTAAGGAGAGGCAGGCCTCTCTAGGAAATGAGGAATTTGAATCCTTCCCTCCGTGTTATTATAATTTGGAAGATTAAGAATAAAACTTTTCAGTCAGAGCTATGGGGAAAAAGAATAACAGTCCTTTACTAGTAAATATAACAGGACAGACAAAAACCAACAGCAATTATAACAATAGTAGAACAGAACCAAGAACCCCGAGGGCAAACGGTGGAAGCTCCGGCGCTGATGGCTGGAAGCCGGGCGTGGTGGACTGTCCTCCGCAGGCAGGGGGTGTCCTCGGCAGGCAGAGGTGGCAGTGCCGGAGAAGCCGCAGCGGCGGGACCCGGTCTCACCCAAAATCCAGCAGGACAGCGAAGAAACTCCGAATTCCTGGGCACTCCAACAGATGATAGAATTCCCAGGACCAGACTCCTTCGTTAACCGTGGACTCCAGCAGCCAGCCGTGGCCCGATCGGTGCTCCTCCCAGAAGAAGAAAAGAGCCGCGAGATCCCCCCACCCTCAGCTCTCTCTGGGAGCTTTTTTCCCTCCCCCAAAACTAAGTTATCAGTTCTTTTGTCCAGGTTAAGCACTCAGCACTTAGTCTCCTAGCAACTTGGGAGGGGGAAAAAATTCTACAGGAGACTTAAACCTCAACACAATAAAACACCATTTTAACCTGATCTAGTCCTTTCGTGGCTTCTAAGGAATCCCATTTAGCTAAAAGTTGTTCTAAGGGACTACCAGGTGGAATACTCTTTACTTTGTTATTTTCCTTTTGGGATTTCTTCTTCTTACTAGTACATTGTCCCATTTTCTTTAAACTGGAAAAAAATTCAAAGGTGCCCTCTACTGATGGGCAACACAGGTTTTTTTAAGCAAAAAAAAATTCTTCAGCTTTTCTCACTCTACTTCAAATCTCCTGACTTAATTCTTGAACACTTCAACAAAAACTTCTAAACTTTATGCTTTTCTACTCTTTCCTACACTTTTGCTTTCATTTAGGGAACAAACTCTCTCTTTCTACTCACTTTCCCCAACCTTCTTCACTTTCTTGGACGCTCACACTTTACTCACACCAGGGGCTCAGACTCTCCTCTGACCCCTTTGAGGTGGGTCCTAATGACCTCACCTCCTATGTACCCCCGCGCCTTGCCTCACCCCTGAGACTCT
>NW_026690666.1:0-7696 GCF_015227805.2 Hirundo rustica | reverse complement strand
GGGAGAGGGAAGGGAAGGGAAGGGAAGGGAAGGGACGGGGAAGGGCAAGGGAAGGAGAGGAGGGGAAGGGAAGGGCAGGGAGGGGAAGGGAAGGACAGGGGAAGGGAAGGGAAGGGAAGGGAAGGGAAGGGAAGGGAAGGGGAAGGGACGGGAAGAAGGGAAGGGAAGGGGGCTACACTTTTCTCCTTTCCTTTCCTTTCCTTTCCTTTCCTTTCCTTTCCTTTCCTTTCCTTTCCTTTCCTTTCCTTTCCTTTTCCCCTTTTTCCAGCAGATTTCTGCGCTGGTGCTCGCACAGGGAGAAGCAGATTTTCTCTGGAAAATCTGGAGATTTTCTGTGATTTTAGACCTTAAACCCAGTTTTACCAAAGCTGCCCCCAGGTTCTTGTGCCCTTCAGCAGCAGCCGAGCTTTCAAGCCAAATTTCTCTCCCAAAAAACATCGGGAAATGTTTTCTGTGCGTCAAAAAAATCTCACGTGGAGGGGTTGGCTTGTGCTGGGCGACACGGGCGGAGTTAACCACTGAAATTCATCAGAGGTAACGCCCAAAGCTGGGGATAATTAGGCGGGAATCCGTACTTTTAATGGGATTCTGCCTTTTTTTTCCCCAAAAGCATCAAAAGCCAAAACCTTTGGTGGTGCAGGGGAGCGAGGAGTCAGCGTGGGGACGGGACAGAAAGGAGAGCGAGGGCTCTGAGTTTATTTTTTGTTTTTATCCGTCCTTTTAGGGATTGATTCTCTCTTAAGTCCATCTCCTGTCAAGCTCTGGGTGGTTTTCAGATGTTCTTTTCTCCTCCCAAAGGGATTCCCAGGAACCTTTTTGCCCTGAGAATTTGTGGATTCTCCGTCCCTGGAATTGTCCCAGGCCGGCTTGGAGCACCCTGGGACAGGGGCACTTTTCCCTGCCCATGGCAGGAATGGAAAAACTCCCGATTTTCAGGTCCCTTCCCACCCAAACCGTTCCCGTGATTCTCTGATGCAACAAAAATCTCGCCCTGGAATGGGGAGAGCACAAAAAAGGACAGGAATTTGTTGTTCTTTAGGAATTACTTATCCGCAGAGGAATTGCTGAACCCTTGAAGGATTCCCAGCTCTGCAAGGGAAGTTGTTGTGATGTGAGGGTGCTGCTGCAAGGGCTCAAAACACCCAAATTTTTTCGCCGGAAAAGCTCAGGGAATGGCCCTGGCTTTTTAAAGCCCCAACATTTTGGATTTCCCAGCCTTTTGCCGCCGTTATCTCGGCGGGTTTCGCCGAAACGCGAGGACGCTCCTCGTTAATCCCGCCGCTCCTTTAGGAAACTCTCAAATCGCTCCCTGTCGGTTTTCCCCTCCTGCCACGCTCGTTGAATCCCGTTTTCCGAGCTCTTGGGAACGCTGCTGGGGACAGGCCCGGCTCTGGGGTTGGGCTGCAGTGAAGGGAGGGCTCAGATTCTCCTGCAAATATCAAAGGCTGCGGCTTTTGGCTTTTTGGGAATTATTATTTTATCGCCTCAGCTCGAGGGAGCTGAAGTGAGGAGAAGAAGGGACCCGGAGGAAGCGGCGCTGCCTTGTTGAGCCTTTGGGAAAATCTGTTTGGATTTCCCGGGAGAAAATCCGTTTGGATTTCCCGGGAGAAAATCCGTTTGGATTTCCCGGGAGAAAATCCGTTTGGATTTCCCGGGAGAAAATCCGTTTGGATTTCCCGGGAGAAAATCCGTTTGGATTTCCCGGGAGAAAATCCGTTTGGATTTCCCGGGAGAAAATCCGTTTGGATTTCCTGGGAGAAAATCCGTTTGGATTTCCCAGGAGAAAATCCGTTTGGATTTCCCAGGAGAAAATCCGTTTGGATTTCCCAGGAGAAAATCCGTTTGGATTTCCCAGGAGAAAATCCGTTTGGATTTCCCGGGAGAAAATCCGTTTGGATTTCCCAGGAGAAAATCCGTTTGGATTTCCCGGGAGAAAATCCGTTTGGATTTCCCAGGAGAAAATCCGTTTGGATTTCCCAGGAGAAAATCCGCTGTTGGAGTTCTGAAAGGAAAACCGTAAGAACGCCGGGAACGCCGGGAAGGGAAAGCTCTGAAAGCGCCAGGAGCAATGGGATGAAAATGGGATGAAAATGGGATAAAAATGGGATGAAAATGGGAAATTCTAAAAGCGCCATGAGTGCTGGGATGAAGATGGGATGAAAATGGGATGAAAATGGGATAAAAATGGGATAAAAATGGAAAATTCTAAAAGCGCCATGAGCGCTGGGATGAAGATGGGATGGAAATGGGGTGAAAATGGGTTGAAAATGGGATAAAAAAGGAAAACTCTAAAAGTGCCATGAGCGCTGGGATGAAGATGGGATGGAAATGGGGTGGAAATGGGATAAAAATGGGATGAAAATGGGATGAAAATGGGATGAAAATGGGATGAAAAAGGAAAACTCTGAAAGCACCACGAGTGCTGGGGTGAAGATGGGATAAAAATGGGATGAAAATGGGATAAAAATGGGATGAAAATGGGATGAAAATGGGATGAAAATGGGATGAAAATGGAAAACTCTAAAAGTGCCACGAGCGCTGGGATGGAAATGGGATGAAAATGGGATAAAAAAGGAAAACTCTAAAAATGCCACAAGTGCTGGGATGAAGATGGGATGAAAAAGGAAAACTCTAAAAGTGCTAGGATGAAGATGGGATGGAAATGGGATGGAAATGCGCTCGGCTGGGGAGGGGGATCTGTGCAAACCTCGTGAGGATCAGCAAGGCCGGGGGCAAATCCTGCACCAGGGCTGGGCAATTCCAGCCACAGACCCAGCAGGGGTGGGGAGAACCCTGGGAGAGAGACCTGGAGAGAGCCCAGAGGAGTTCCAGGGCTGGAGCCAGGCTGGGAGAGCTGGGAATGTTCTCCTGGAGAAGGGAAGGATCCAGAGAGAGCTTCCAGAACATTCCAGGGCCCGAAGGGGCTCCAGGAGAGCTGCAGAGGGGCTGGGGACAAGGCCTGGAGGGACAGGACACAGGGAATGGCTCCCAGTGCCAGAGGGCAGCACTGGATGGGATCTTGGGAAGGAATTCCTGCCTGGGCTGGGATTGCCAGAGCAGCTGTGGATCATTCCCTGGATCCCTGGAATGTCCAAGGAAGGACTGGAGCAGCCTGGGATCATGGAATTATCCCTGGAATGAGCTCTGAGGTCCCTTCCCACCCAAACTGGTTCAGGATTCTGGGATTCAGGACATTCAGAATCCATTCAGAGGGATTTTTATGGAAAATGGGGAGGGAAAAGAGAGGGGAAGGGAAGGGAGACCCTTGATGGTGTCCTGAGATTCCAAGTGAAGCCCATAAATTTCTTGGAGAGGAGATGGATCCAATCTCAGGCTCTGGAGCCAGGCTGGGAGAGCTGGGAATGTTCTCCTGGAGAAGGGAAGGCTCCAGGGAGAGCTTCCAGAACATTCCAGGAGAGCTGCAGAGGGGCTGGGGACAAGGCCTGGAGGGACAGGACACAGGGAATGGCTCCCAGTGCCAGAGGGCAGCGCTGGATGGGATCTTGGGAAGGAATTCCTGCCTGGGCTGGGATTGCCAGAGAATCCCTGGAATGTCCAAGGAAGGATTGGATCACCCTGGGACGGTGGGAGCCGTCCCTGCCACGACAGGGGTGACACTGGGTGATCTTTGAGGTCCCTTCCCCACCCAACCCCTTCCAGGATCCCATCCCATCCCCATTTATCCCGAGCAGATCCTCGGAACGATTCAGCTGATCCCGAATCACCCGTTTACTCCGGGGATGACAAATCCCTGACTCCTAAAATCCCGCGTTATTTAATGCAGGTTCGGGCAGCGTGGGAGCCCATCAAACCCTTTCAGGCGATTCCCAGATAAAACAGCGGCCGGGTTGGATTTTTCCGAGATTTTCCCGGCTCTCGGCCCCTTCTGCAGCAGAAGGTGACTAACGCTGTGTTAATTAACGCCTGTTAATTACCCCCGTTGGTGCGCGCTGTTCCCAATCCCTGCTTTCTATAAACCCCGCGCGTTCCAAGCGGGGGCTGGGGCTGTCTCCCAAAAAACTCCTCAGGGATCTCAAGATTTCCTCCGCCCCCGCCGCGGCCTTCGGGACCAGCAAACGTTGATTTTAGTTAATTTTGGCTAAATCAGGTCGGGAACACCCCAAAATCCTTCTCTGGGCAGACTGGAGGAGCCGGGAACGTTCCCTGGATTGGTTCGGGGCGGCGGCATCGGTTTGCATCCCAAAAAATCTGCCGTAAAAAAACCCCGTAGTTTTTAGCATCTTTTCCATAAATCCAAGGAAATCGTGGTAAGTTCGGGGTAAAAAACGCTGAATTTGGCTTTGAGCAGTGATATTTTTTTTTAAGAACTGAGCCTGGAGCACCTGCTTGGTTTCCAGAGCGATTTTTTTTTTTTCCTTTTCTCGATTTTCGTGTGTTAGTACACAAAAGGGGGATGGGTGAGCAGAGAGGAGCAGATGGGAGGAAGCCAGATTGGAGTGGGACCACGGGATCCGGGAAAGCTGGAAAAGGACACCGAGTCCTGCTGGGAAGAAACTCTGGCTGCAGAGGCTTTATTATTTATCCCCGAAATTCCTGCTCCGGGGTTTCAGCGGGCAGCAGAGCTGGGAACAGATTCTGCCTGAAATAATTCGGAAATTCCGACGATAATTCCGATAATCCAGCGCCTCTTCTGGAATCCTCAGTCCGTAAAACGGCCGGTCTCACGTGTTCCACGCTCCTGTCACCCCCGTGGATCCCGTTCCCCGGGCGTGGGAGGGAATAACTCAGCTTTTCCTTTGGAGCTGTCAGAGCTTCCAGAGGGAGGCTCGTTAGTAATCCCTCATTAGTCTCATTTTAAGGCTCTCACACGGATTTTCACCGTCCTCCTTGATCTTTTAATACGCACGGGGAAAAAAAAAAAGAAAAAAATCCTTAATTGATTCACCTGCTCCTCTCATTCCTTTTGGGTTTATCTGGCTGCCTTTATTAATCCCCTTGGAGCCTCCCGGAGCCCTCCCGGAGGCTCCCGGATAATTCCAAGGATAAAATTCCTCGGGTTTCAGTTTGTCCCTGGCTGGGTTTGGTTAAGATGAGCACGGGCTGCTCCGTGTTTTCCCAGCTGGGCAGGAGAGGAGGTCGGAATGGGAATAAATCCCCGACTTTGCTGCCACAGGTTGGGAAAGGGAACAAGGAAACGGGACGGAAAATCCCTATAAATTTGTAGAAATGTGCCCCAGGGTTCTTTCAGCTGTCTCAAAAAGGGGAGAGGTTGTGGATTTTCCATCCCTGGAAGTGCCCAAGGCCGGGCTGGAATGGGTTTGGAGAATTGGGAATTTCGCCACCATGGGACAGGATGAGCTTTGGTCCTTTCCCACCCCAACCATTCCAGGATTTTCGGATCCAAATGGAAAATCACTCCAAATGTGGGTGAAAGCTGGGGCGGATTCACCTGCCAGAGCAACCCAGCAATTCCAAAATAAATCTGAATATTCGAACAATTCACTTCTCCCTAAAATCCTGTTTTGAGTCGAGGAAGCTCAGTTCCAGATGGATTTGGGCAGAGCTCAGTGCCAGCACTTGGGATAACGAGAGGAGGAAACATTCCTGACTTCGGGAATCCCTCGGAGCCGTGAAATGCTCAGGAAAATGAGAGTTCAGAGCAGGGCTTTACGCGTTCAGCTCAGTCCGTTCCATCCGGGAATGTTCCAGCCGAGGCCGCGATGGTTTTAAATTCCACGTCTGGAATTTGACTTTGAGGATTGCGATGCCGCCGAACTTTAAACTCCGGGTCTTTTTTCCCCGCTGACTGATTTCACTCTCTTATTCGCTGGGGCGCTTAAAAATCCTCGATTTATTTCAGCTCGCATTTCTCCCTCGCGTCCGTGCGGATTTTGGTGCATTTCGGTTTTCCTGGAGGTTCCGGTTCAATCCTCAGGCCTGGATTGAACCCAGGGGAATTCATACCCCGAACACAGGGGCCCGGCTTTTCCACGGCTCTCCGCGCTCCCAGGGACATTCCAGGCTCTCCCAGCTCCCTGGCACAGCCCCCTGGATGCCGAGTGATTAAAATGTCCAAATTAACGGCTCTTAATTGCGCTTGTCCGACTCCATTCCGCTCAGGAATTAACCTGGGGAGAGCACTGGGAAGCGAGCGCTGGATTTCCAGTAATCCCTCCCCTCCCTCTTCCTGCTTTGTTTGATTCCCCCTCAGCGATTTCATATTAATAACCAAGTTTTTATGTTTCGTGTTTTATCCCTGCTCCGTCCTTTTCCTCTTGGTGCGGGGCAAAGTCGTGAGGATCTGTAAAATTCCATTGTTCATTCCCGGGGCTGGTTCCCCTGCTGGAATATTTTGTCCTTGGTGGCAAAAAAAGATATTCCCAGTGTAAAAAAAAAACCCCAACAGCTTAGCTCGGGTTTGAGCTTTGCTTCAGCGCAGGGAGGGAGAGATAATTTGAATTATTTGTGTAATTTCTGCAGGCACCGAGTGGTTGGGATCTCGAGAACAGGGATTTGTTCAAGTCACGAGGAACGGGAAGGATCCAATCCTGACTTAAATCGGTTTAAAATACAAAAATAAACTTTGAAACAGTGGGTAAATTTCAGGGCGGTCCTGATTGCAAGGCCTGGAGGGACAGGACACAGGGAATGGCTCCCAGTGCCAGAGGGCAGCGCTGGATGGGATCTTGGGAAGGAATTCCTGCCTGGCCTGGGATTGCCAGAGCAGCCCCTGGATCCCTGGAATGTCCAAGTAAAAGCTGGAGCAGCCTGGGAGTGAAACTTGAGAAATTTGGGGTTTAATACCCAAAATCAGCCAGGGGATGACGGAGCGGGGACTCACTGGGGATAAAAAGATTTGGGATTGTTCCAATCTGGAGCTTTGACCCCGGGAAAGCAAAAACCTCGCGTCCCTCAGCTGGGAGCATCCCAGGAAATCTCAGGGATTCCTCAGGGAGCTCCTTGAACGGTTGGCGAAGGAGCTGGAGTAAAATTTGCGAGGAATTTTTCCCAGGATTTGCCTGGAAAAAAAGTGCTCTGAGAGCTCCTGGATCCGCAGGGGCCGATCCCTCGGAATAAACTGGAGATGAACCCTGGGAATTCTGGGCGGGTTTGTTTTTTATCCGCCACGCGCTGGAGTTAAACCTGGCTTAACCAGGCCCGGCTTTGTGCAAATTCACGAGCAGTGTTCATGAGAGAAAGGGTTTCTCCTCCGTGTTCCGGCAGTTCCGATCCTTCCCTTGGCTCTCCTCTGCTCCGGCGCTCCCGAACGGCGACGAACCCGAGGGAGAAGCTGGATTTGCGTCCCCAATCCTTAATCCGGGATTTGAAGGCTTTCTCCCCTTCGCCTTGGAGACCCCGTAACTTCATTCCCATGGGAAAGAGGCGGCTCAGGGAGCGCTGGGCCGTCGTTCCCCGTTCCGGGAGCTCCGTTCCTCATTACGCCAAGCTCCGCTGATTAGAGCTGCGCTCGTTAACTCCATTTTCCCTCTCCTGGGAGCGGCGTTCCCAGCCCTGGGATGGCTCGGGAATGCCGGGAGCTGGAGCCACCCCCTTCCCTGTGGCCCCAGTGTCACCGAGCTGCTCGGGGGCGAGGTTTGATTTTTCCGGCTGTGACACCTGGGAACGGGAATTAACGGGAGTTGTCCGCGAGCACCGGGATCCCAGGGAGGCTTTTCCATCCCAAACACCCCAAATCTGGGTGGGGGCTGGAGCAGGGCAGGGTTTCCTCGGCGGC